>NW_026527191.1:0-170000 GCF_022682495.2 Desmodus rotundus
GGTAACCAGACCCCTCAGGGGTGAGTCCCGTGACCCGAGGGAGGCTTGTGGTGGGGAGCCTGAGTGCGCACGCGCGGCCCACGTATAGGCCCGAAACCAGCCAGCCGCGGCTCGCAGAAAAGCCATCTCCTGGGGGCCTCCCCATGTTCCTCCACTCCTCAAGGAGGACCCCTTTACGGATGGAAGAAAAGGGGGATCTTTGCAGTGGTGGGTTCGGGCCAGAAGGGTCGGCGGGTTTGCCTCCACGTACGCCAGGTGCCCCCACACCGGGCCCAGGTGTTTGAGCCCCATCGAGGCAGAGGGCTGCTTATTGCTGGATGCAAGTGTCCTGCGGGGTCAAGGAACCGCCTGGGCACTCCCCCGGCCACACAGGGCGCCGGGCCCTTAGAGAGTTCCATGGGAAATCCCCCGCCCATGCCCCCGGTACCCAAGTCTGTCCTTAGCACACGGTCTGTTCGGGGCTGAAGGTGCTGCTAGGCAGTGTGGCCTGTGGGAAATCGTGCGGTCCTCTGAGTGGCAGGGAGGGCTTCTGTTTCCCCGAACAGGTGCGCAGGGACCCTGTAAAACTGCTGTGACGTCTCAAGGTGGGACATATGACCCCTCAAGGGTGGGGCAGGTGACCTCCCAAGGGTGGGTCAGGGGACCCCTCAAGGGTGGGTCACGAGACCCCTCAAGGTCGGGTCACGTGACCCCAAAAGGGTGGGTCAGGAGACCCCTCAAGGGCGGGTCACGTGACCCCAAAAGTGTGGGTCAGGAGACCCCTCAAGGGCGGGTCACGTGACCCCAAAAGGGTGGGTCAGGTGACCCCTCGGGGGCGGGTCACGTGACTCCTCAGGGGTGGGTCACGTGACCACTCAGGGTTCGGTCACGTGACCCCTCAGGGGTGGGTCACGTGACCCCTCAGGGGTGGGTGACGTGACCCCTCCAGGGTGGGTCAGGAGACACCTCAAGGGTGAGTCCCGTCACCCGAGGGAGGCTTGTGGTGGGGAGCCTGAGTGCGCACTCGCGGCTCACGTATAGGCCCGAAACCAGCCAGCCGCGGCTCGGAGAAAAGCCATCTCCTGGGGGCCTCCCCATGTCCCTCCACTCCTCAAGGAGGACCCGTTTACGGATGGAAGAAAAGGGGGATCTTCGCAGTGGTGGGTTCGGGCCAGAGGGGTCTGCGGGTTTGCCTGCACGTACGCCAGGTGCTCGCACAACCGGCCCAGGTGTTTGAGCCCCGTGGAGGCAGAGGGCTCCTTATTGCTGGATGATAGTGTCCTGCAGGGTTAAGGGAGGGCGTGGGCACTCCCAGGGCGACAGAGGGCACCTGGCCTTTAGAGAGTTCCCTGGAAAATTCCCCGCCCAGGCCCCTGGTCCACAAGTCTATCCTGCGCACAGTGTCTTTGCGAGGCTGGGAGTGCTTCTGGGCAGTGTTCCCCAGCGGAAATCGCGTGGTCCTCTAGGTGGCAGGGAGGGCTCCTGTGTCCACGGACAGGTGCCCAGGGACCCTGTGGAACTGCTGTGACCTCTAAAGGGTGGGTCAGGTGAGCCGAGGGAGGTGTGTGCTTGGGAGCCTGAGTGCGTATGCGCGGCCCACATATAGGCCCGAAACGAGCCAGCCGCGGCTCAGAGAAAAGCCATCTCCTGGGGGCCTCCCCATGTTCTTCCACTCCTCAAGCGTGACCCCTTTACGGATGGAAGAAAAGGGGGATCTTCGCAGTGGTGGGTTCGGGCCAGAGGGGTCAGCGGGTTTGCCTCCACGTACGCCAGGTGCCCGCACACCGGACTCAGGTGTTTGACCCCGTGGAGGCAGAGGGCTGCTTATTGCTGGATGCAAGTGTCCTGCGGGGTCAAGGAACCGCCTGGGCACTCCCCCGGCCACACAGGGCGCCGGGCCCTTAGAGAGTTCCATGGGAAATCCCCCGCCCATGCCCCCGGTACCCAAGTCTGTCCTTAGCACACGGTCTGTGCGGGGCTGAAGGTGCTGCTAGGCAGTGTGGCCTGTGGGAAATCGTGGGGTCCTCTGAGTGGCAGGGAGGGCTTCTGTTTCCCCGAACAGGTGCGCAGGGACCCTGTAAAACTGCTGTGACCTCTCAAGGTGGGTCATGTGACCCCTCAAGGGTGGGTCAGGTGACCTCCCAAAGGTGGGTCACGGGACCCCGCAAAGGTGGGTCACGAGACCCCTCAAGGGCGGGTCACGTGACCCCAAAAGGGTGGGTCACGAGACCCCTCAAGGGCGGGTCACGTGACCCCAAAAGTGTGGGTCACGAGACTCCTCAAGGGTGGGTCACGTGACCCCTCAGGGGCGGGTCATGTGACCCCTCAGGGGTGGGTCACGTGACCCCTCAGGGGTGGGTCACGAGACCCCTCAGGGGTGGGTCACGTGACCACTCAGTGTTGGGTCACGTGACCCCACAGGGGTTGGTCATGTGACCCCTCAGGGGTGCGTCACGTGACCCCACAGGGGTGGGTCAAGTGACCCCTCAGGGTTGGGTCACGTGACCCCTCAGGGTTGGGTCACGTGACCCCTCAGGGGTGGGTCACGTGACCCCTCAGGGGTGGGTCACGTGACCCCTCAGGGGTGGGTCACGTGACCCCTCAGGGTTGGGTGACGTGACCCCTCAGGGTTGGGTGACGTGACCCCTCCAGGGTGGGTCAGGAGACACCTCAAGGGTGAGTCCCGTCACCCGAGGGAGGCTTGTGGTGGGGAGCCTGAGTGCGCACTCGCGGCTCACGTATAGGCCCGAAACCAGCCAGCCGCGGCTCGGAGAAAAGCCATCTCCTGGGGGCCTCCCCATGTCCCTCCACTACTCAAGGAGGACCCCTTTACGGATGGAAGAAAAGGGGGATCTTCGCAGTGGTGGGTTCGGGCCAGAGGGGTCTGCGGGTTTGCCTGCACGTACGCCAGGTGCTCGCACAACCGGCCCAGGTGTTTGAGCCCCGTGGAGGCAGAGGGCTCCTTATTGCTGGATGATAGTGTCCTGCAGGGTTAAGGGAGGGCGTGGGCACTCCCAGGGCGACAGAGGGCACCTGGCCTTTAGAGAGTTCCCTGGAAAATTCCCCGCCCAGGCCCCTGGTCCACAAGTCTATCCTGCGCACAGTGTCTGTGCCAGGCTGGGAGTGCTTCTGGGCAGTGTTCCCCAGCGGAAATCGCGTGGTCCTCTAGGTGGCAGGGAGGGCTCCTGTGTCCACGGACAGGTGCCCAGGGACCCTGTGGAACTGCTGTGACCTCTAAAGGGTGGGTCAGGTGAGCCGAGGGAGGTGTGTGCTTGGGAGCCTGAGTGCGTATGCGCGGCCCACATATAGGCCCGAAACGAGCCAGCCGCGGCTCGGAGAAAAGCCATCTCCTGGGGGCCTCCCCATGTTCTTCCACTCCTCAAGCGTGACCCCTTTACGGATGGAAGAAAAGGGGGATCTTCGCAGTGGTGGGTTCGGGCCAGAGGGGTCGGCGGGTTTGCCTCCACGTACGCCAGGTGCCCGCACACCGGGCCCAGGTGTTTGAGCCCCGTGGAGGCAGAGGGCTGCTTATTGCTGGATGCAAGTGTCCTGCGGGGTCAAGGAACCGCCTGGGCACTCCCCCGGCCACACAGGGCGCCGGGCCCTTAGAGAGTTCCATGGGAAATCCCCCGCCCATGCCCCCGGTACCCAAGTCTGTCCTTAGCACACGGTCTGTGCGGGGCTGAAGGTGCTGCTAGGCAGTGTGGCCTGTGGGAAATCGTGCGGTCCTCTGAGTGGCAGGGAGGGCTTCTGTTTCCCCGAACAGGTGCGCAGGGACCCTGTAAAACTGCTGTGACCTCTCAAGGTGGGTCATGTGACCCCTCAAGGGTGGGTCAGGTGACCTCCCAAAGGTGGGTCACGGGACCCCGCAAAGGTGGGTCACGAGACCCCTCAAGGGCGGGTCACGTGACCCCAAAAGGGTGGGTCACGAGACCCCTCAAGGGCGGGTCACGTGACCCCAAAAGTGTGGGTCACGAGACTCCTCAAGGGTGGGTCACGTGACCCCTCAGGGGCGGGTCATGTGACCCCTCAGGGGTGGGTCACGTGACCCCTCAGGGGTGGGTCACGAGACCCCTCAGGGGTGGGTCACGTGACCACTCAGTGTTGGGTCACGTGACCCCACAGGGGTTGGTCATGTGACCCCTCAGGGGTGCGTCACGTGACCCCTCAGGGGTGGGTCACGTGACCCCTCAGGGTTGGGTCACGTGACCCCTCAGGGGTGGGTCACGTGACCCCTCAGGGTTGGGTGACGTGACCCCTCCAGGGTGGGTCAGGAGACACCTCAAGGGTGAGTCCCGTCACCCGAGGGAGGCTTGTGGTGGGGAGCCTGAGTGCGCACTCGCGGCTCACGTATAGGCCCGAAACCAGCCAGCCGCGGCTCGGAGAAAAGCCATCTCCTGGGGGCCTCCCCATGTCCCTCCACTCCTCAAGGAGGACCCCTTTACGGATGGAAGAAAAGGGGGATCTTCGCAGTGGTGGGTTCGGGCCAGAGGGGTCGGCGGGTTTGCCTCCATTACGCCAGGTGCCCGCACACCGGGCCCAGGTGTTTGAGCCGCGTGGAGGCAGAGGGCTGCTTATTGCTGGATGCAAGTGTCCTGCGGGGTCAAGGAACGGCATGGGCACTCCCCCGGCCACACAGGGCGCCGGGCCCTTAGAGAGTTCCATGGGAAATCCCCCGCCCATGCCCCCGGTACCCAAGTCTGTCCTTAGCACACGGTCTGTGCGGGGCTGAAGGTGCTGCTAGGCAGTGTGGCCTGTGGGAAATCGTGCGGTCCTCTGAGTGGCAGGGAGGGCTTCTGTTTCCCCGAACAGGTGCCCAGGGACCCTGTAAAACTGCTGTGACCTCTCAAGGTGGGTCATGTGACCCCTCAAGGGTGGGGCAGGTGACCTCCCAAAGGTGGGTCACGGGACCCCGCAAAGGTGGGTCACGAGACCCCTCAAGGGCGGGTCACGTGACCCCAAAAGGGTAGGTCACGAGACCCCTCAAGGGCGGGTCACGTGACCCCAAAAGTGTGGGTCACGAGACTCCTCAAGGGTGGGTCACGTGACCCCTCAGGGGCGGGTCATGTGACCCCTCAGGGGTGGGTCACGAGACCCCTCAGGGGCGGGTCACGTGACCACTCAGTGTTGGGTCACGTGACCCCACAGGGGTTGGTCATGTGACCCCTCAGGGGTGCGTCACGTGACCCCACAGGGGTAGGTGAAGTGACCCTTCAGGGGTGGGTAACCAGACCCCTCAGGGGTGAGTCCCGTGACCCGATGGAGGCTTGTGGTGGGGAGCCTGAGTGCGCACGCGCGGCCCACGTATAGGCCCGAAACCAGCCAGCCGCGGCTCGGAGAAAAGCCATCTCCTGGGGGCCTCCCCATGTTCCTCCACTCCTCAAGGAGGACCCCTTTACGGATGGAAGAAAAGGGGGATCTTTGCAGTGGTGGGTTCGGGCCAGAAGGGTCGGCGGGTTTGCCTCCACGTACGCCAGGTGCCCGCACACCGGGCCCAGGTGTTTGAGCCCCGTGGAGGCAGAGGGCTGCTTATTGCTGGATGCAAGTGTCCTGCGGGGTCAAGGAACCGCCTGGGCACTCCCCCGGCCACACAGGGCGCCGGGCCCTTAGAGAGTTCCATGGGAAATCCCCCGCCCATGCCCCCGGTACCCAAGTCTGTCCTTAGCACACGGTCTGTTCGGGGCTGAAGGTGCTGCTAGGCAGTGTGGCCTGTGGGAAATCGTGCGGTCCTCTGAGTGGCAGGGAGGGCTTCTGTTTCCCCGAACAGGTGCGCAGGGACCCTGTAAAACTGCTGTGACCTCTCAAGGTGGGACATATGACCCCTCAAGGGTGGGGCAGGTGACCTCCCAAGGGTGGGTCAGGGGACCCCTCAAGGGTGGGTCACGAGACCCCTCAAGGTCGGGTCACGTGACCCCAAAAGGGTGGGTCACGAGACCCCTCAAGGGCGGGTCACGTGACCCCAAAAGGGTGGGTCAGGTGACCCCTCGGGGGCGGGTCACGTGACTCCTCAGGGGTGGGTCACGTGACCACTCAGGGTTGGGTCACGTGACCCCTCAGGGGTGGGTCACGTGACCCCTCAGGGTTGGGTCACGTGACCCCTCCAGGGTGGGTCAGGAGACACCTCAAGGGTGAGTCCCGTGACCCGAGGGAGGCTTGTGGTGGGGAGCCTGAGTGCGCACGCTCGGCCCACGTATAGGCCCGAAACCAGCCAGCCGCGGCTCGGAGAAAAGCCATCTCCTGGGGGCCTCCCCATGTCCCTCCACTCCTCAAGGAGGACCCCTTTACGGATGGAAGAAAAGGGGGATCTTCGCAGTGGTGGGTTCGGGCCAGAGGGGTCTGCGGGTTTGCCTGCACGTACGCCAGGTGCTCGCACAACCGGCCCAGGTGTTTGAGCCCCGTGGAGGCAGAGGGCTCCTTATTGCTGGATGATAGTGTCCTGCAGGGTTAAGGGAGGGCGTGGGCACTCCCAGGGCGACAGAGGGCACCTGGCCTTTAGAGAGTTCCCTGGAAAATTCCCCGCCCAGGCCCCTGGTCCACAAGTCTATCCTGCGCACAGTGTCTGTGCCAGGCTGGGAGTGCTTCTGGGCAGTGTTCCCCAGCGGAAATCGCGTGGTCCTCTAGGTGGCAGGGAGGGCTCCTGTGTCCACGGACAGGTGCCCAGGGACCCTGTGGAACTGCTGTGACCTCTAAAGGGTGGGTCAGGTGAGCCGAGGGAGGTGTGTGCTTGGGAGCCTGAGTGCGCATGCGTGGCCCACGTATAGGCCCGAAACGAGCCAGCCGCGGCTCGGAGAAAAGCCATCTCCTGGGGGCCTCCCAATGTTCTTCCACTCCTCAAGCGTGACCCCTTTACGGATGGAAGAAAAGGGGGATCTTCGCAGTGGTGGGTTCGGGCCAGAGGGGTCGGCGGGTTTGCCTCCACGTACGCCAGGTGCCCGCACACCGGGCCCAGGTGTTTGAGCCCCGTGGAGGCAGAGGGCTGCTTATTGCTGGATGCAAGTGTCCTGCGGGGTCAAGGAACGGCATGGGCACTCCCCCGGCCACACAGGGCGCCGGGCCCTTAGAGAGTTCCATGGGAAATCCCCCGCCCATGCCCCCGGTACCCAAGTCTGTCCTTAGCACACGGTCTGTGCGGGGCTGAAGGTGCTGCTAGGCAGTGTGGCCTGTGGGAAATCGTGCGGTCCTCTGAGTGGCAGGGAGGGCTTCTGTTTCCCCGAACAGGTGCGCAGGGACCCTGTAAAACTGCTGTGACCTCTCAAGGTGGGTCATATGACCCCTCAAGGGTGGGGCAGGTGACCTCCCAAGGGTGTGTCAGGGGACCCCTCAAGGGTGGGTCATGAGACCCCTCAAGGTCGGGTCACGTGACCCCAAAAGGGTGGGTCACGAGACCCCTCAAGGGCGGGTCACGTGACCCCAAAAGGGTGGGTCACAAGACTCCTCAAGATGGGTCACGTGACCCCTCAGGGGTGGGTCACGAGACCCCTCAGGGGTGGGTCACGTGACCCCTCAGTGTTGGGTCACGTGACCCCTCAGAGGTGGGTCAAGTGACCCCTCAGGGGTGGGTCACGTGACCCCACAGGGGTGGGTCAAGTGACCCCTCAGGGTTGGGTCACGTGACCCCTCAGGGGTGGGTCACGTGACCCCAAAAGTGTGGGTCACGAGACTCCTCAAGGGTGGGTAAAGTGACCCCTCAGGGTTGGGTCACGTGACCCCTCAGGGGTGGGTCACGTGACCCCTCAGGGGTGGGTGACGTGACCCCTCCAGGGTGGGTCAGGAGACACCTCAAGGGTGAGTCCCGTGACCCGAGGGAGGCTTGTGGTGGGCAGCCTGAGTGCCCACTGGCGGCTCACGTATAGGCCCGAAACCAGCCAGCCGCGGCTCGGAGAAAAGCCATCTCCTGGGGGCCTCCCCATGTCCCTCCACTCCTCAAGGAGGACCCCTTTTCGGATGGAAGAAAAGGGGGATCTTCGCAGTGGTGGGTTCGGGCCAGAGGGGTCTGCGGGTTTGCCTGCACGTACGCCAGGTGCTCGCACAACCGGCCCAGGTGTTTGAGCCCCGTGGAGGCAGAGGGCTCCTTATTGCTGGATGATAGTGTCCTGCAGGGTTAAGGGAGGGCGTGGGCACTCCCAGGGCGACAGAGGGCACCTGGCCTTTAGAGAGTTCCCTGGAAAATTCCCCGCCCAGGCCCCTGGTCCACAAGTCTATCCTGCGCACAGTGTCTTTGCGAGGCTGGGAGTGCTTCTGGGCAGTGTTCCCCAGCGGAAATCGCGTGGTCCTCTAGGTGGCAGGGAGGGCTCCTGTGTCCACGGACAGGTGCCCAGGGACCCTGTGGAACTGCTGTGACCTCTAAAGGGTGGGTCAGGTGAGCCGAGGGAGGTGTGTGCTTGGGAGCCTGAGTGCGTATGCGCGGCCCACATATAGGCCCGAAACGAGCCAGCCGCGGCTCGGAGAAAAGCCATCTCCTGGGGGCCTCCCCATGTTCTTCCACTCCTCAAGCGTGACCCCTTTACGGATGGAAGAAAAGGGGGATCTTCGCAGTGGTGGGTTCGGGCCAGAGGGGTCGGCGGGTTTGCCTCCATTACGCCAGGTGCCCGCACACCGGGCCCAGGTGTTTGAGCCGCGTGGAGGCAGAGGGCTGCTTATTGCTGGATGCAAGTGTCCTGCGGGGTCAAGGAACGGCATGGGCACTCCCCCGGCCACACAGGGCGCCGGGCCCTTAGAGAGTTCCATGGGAAATCCCCCGCCCATGCCCCCGGTACCCAAGTCTGTCCTTAGCACACGGTCTGTGCGGGGCTGAAGGTGCTGCTAGGCAGTGTGGCCTGTGGGAAATCGTGCGGTCCTCTGAGTGGCAGGGAGGGCTTCTGTTTCCCCGAACAGGTGCCCAGGGACCCTGTAAAACTGCTGTGACCTCTCAAGGTGGGTCATGTGACCCCTCAAGGGTGGGGCAGGTGACCTCCCAAAGGTGGGTCACGGGACCCCGCAAAGGTGGGTCACGAGACCCCTCAAGGGCGGGTCACGTGACCCCAAAAGGGTGGGTCACGAGACCCCTCAAGGGCGGGTCACGTGACCCCAAAAGTGTGGGTCACGAGACTCCTCAAGGGTGGGTCACGTGACCCCTCAGGGGCGGGTCATGTGACCCCTCAGGGGTGGGTCACGAGACCCCTCAGGGGCGGGTCACGTGACCACTCAGTGTTGGGTCACGTGACCCCACAGGGGTTGGTCATGTGACCCCTCAGGGGTGCGTCACGTGACACCACAGGGGTGGGTCACGTGACCCCTCAGGGGTGGGTCACGTGACCCCTCAGGGGTGGGTCACGTGACCCCAAAAGTGTGGGTCACGAGACTCCTCAAGGGTGGGTCACGTGACCCCTCAGGGGCGGGTCATGTGACCCCTCAGGGGTGGGTCACGTGACCCCTCAGGGGTGGGTCACGAGACCCCTCAGGGGTGGGTCACGTGACCACTCAGTGTTGGGTCACGTGACCCCACAGGTGTTGGTCATGTGACCCCTGAGGGGTGCGTCACGTGACCCCTCAGTGGTAGGTGAAGTGATCCTTCAGGGGTGGGTAACCAGACCCCTCAGGGGTGAGTCCCGTGACCCGAGGGAGGCTTGTGGTGGGGAGCCGGAGTGCGCACGCGCGGCCCACGTATAGGCCCGAAACCAGCCAGCCGCGGCTCGCAGAAAAGCCATCTCCTGGGGGCCTCCCCATGTTCTTCCACTCCTCAAGCGTGACCCCTTTACGGATGGAAGAAAAGGGGGATCTTCGCAGTGGTGGGTTCGGGCCAGAGGGGTCGGCGGGTTTGCCTCCACGTACGCCAGGTGCCCGCACACCGGGCCCAGGTGTTTGAGCCCCGTGGAGGCAGAGGGCTGCTTATTGCTGGATGCAAGTGTCCTGCGGGGTCAAGGAACGGCATGGGCACTCCCCCGGCCACACAGGGCGCCGGGCCCTTAGAGAGTTCCATGGGAAATCCCCCGCCCATGCCCCCGGTACCCAAGTCTGTCCTTAGCACACGGTCCGTTCGGGGCTGAAGGTGCTGCTAGGCAGTGTGGCCTGTGGGAAATCGTGCGGTCCTCTGAGTGGCAGGGAGGGCTTCTGTTTCCCCGAACAGGTGCGCAGGGACCCTGTAAAACTGCTGTGACCTCTCAAGGTGGGTCATGTGACCCCTCAAGGGTGGGGCAGGTGACCTCCCAAAGGTGGGTCACGGGACCCCGCAAAGGTGGGTCACGAGACCCCTCAAGGGCGGGTCACGTGACCCCAAAAGGGTGGGTCACGAGACCCCTCAAGGGCGGGTCACGTGACCCCAAAAGTGTGGGTCACGAGACTCCTCAAGGGTGGGTCACGTGACCCCTCAGGGGCGGGTCATGTGACCCCTCAGGGGTGGGTCACGAGACCCCTCAGGGGCGGGTCACGTGACCACTCAGTGTTGGGTCACGTGACCCCACAGGGGTTGGTCATGTGACCCCTCAGGGGTGCGTCACGTGACCCCACAGGGGTGGGTCACGTGACCCCTCAGGGGTGGGTCACGTGACCCCAAAAGTGTGGGTCACGAGACTCCTCAAGGGTGGGTCACGTGACCCCTCAGGGGCGGGTCATGTGACCCCTCAGGGGTGGGTCACGTTACCCCTCAGGGGTGGGTCACGAGACCCCTCAGGGGTGGGTCACGTGACCACTCAGTGTTGGGTCACGTGACCCCACAGGTGTTGGTCATGTGACCCCTGAGGGGTGCGTCACGTGACCCCTCAGTGGTAGGTGAAGTGACCCTTCAGGGGTGGGTAACCAGACCCCTCAGGGGTGAGTCCCGTGACCCGAGGGAGGCTTGTGGTGGGGAGCCGGAGTGCGCACGCGCGGCCCACGTATAGGCCCGAAACCAGCCAGCCGCGGCTCGCAGAAAAGCCATCTCCTGGGGGCCTCCCCATGTTCCTCCACTCCTCAAGGAGGACCCCTTTACGGATGGAAGAAAAGGGGGATCTTTGCAGTGGTGGGTTCGGGCCAGAAGGGTCGGCGGGTTTGCCTCCACGTACGCCAGGTGCCCGCACACCGGGCCCAGGTGTTTGAGCCCCGTCGAGGCAGAGGGCTGCTTATTGCTGGATGCAAGTGTCCTGCGGGGTCAAGGAACCGCCTGGGCACTCCCCCGGCCACACAGGGCGCCGGGCCCTTAGAGAGTTCCATGGGAAATCCCCCGCCCATGCCCCCGGTACCCAAGTCTGTCCTTAGCACACGGTCTGTTCGGGGCTGAAGGTGCTGCTGGGCAGTGTGGCCTGTGGGAAATCGTGCGGTCCTCTGAGTGGCAGGGAGGGCTTCTGTTTCCCCGAACAGGTGCGCAGGGACCCTGTAAAACTGCTGTGACGTCTCAAGGTGGGACATATGACCCCTCAAGGGTGGGGCAGGTGACCTCCCAAGGGTGGGTCAGGGGACCCCTCAAGGGTGGGTCACGAGACCCCTCAAGGTCGGGTCACGTGACCCCAAAAGGGTGGGTCAGGAGACCCCTCAAGGGCGGGTCACGTGACCCCAAAAGGGTGGGTCAGGTGACCCCTCGGGGGCGGGTCACGTGACTCCTCAGGGGTGGGTCACGTGACCACTCAGGGTTGGGTCACGTGACCCCTCAGGGGTGGGTCACGTGACCCCTCAGGGTTGGGTCACGTGACCCCTCCAGGGTGGGTCAGGAGACACCTCAAGGGTGAGTCCCGTGACCCGAGGGAAGCTTGTGGTGGGGAGCCTGAGTGCGCACGCTCGGCCCACGTATAGGCCCGAAACCAGCCAGCCGCGGCTCGGAGAAAAGCCATCTCCTGGGGGCCTCCCCATGTCCCTCCACTCCTCAAGGAGGACCCCTTTACGGATGGAAGAAAAGGGGGATCTTCGCAGTGGTGGGTTCGGGCCAGAGGGGTCTGCGGGTTTGCCTGCACGTACGCCAGGTGCTCGCACAACCGGCCCAGGTGTTTGAGCCCCGTGGAGGCAGAGGGCTCCTTATTGCTGGATGATAGTGTCCTGCAGGGTTAAGGGAGGGCGTGGGCACTCCCAGGGCGACAGAGGGCACCTGGCCTTTAGAGAGTTCCCTGGAAAATTCCCCGCCCAGGCCCCTGGTCCACAAGTCTATCCTGCGCACAGTGTCTGTGCCAGGCTGGGAGTGCTTCTGGGCAGTGTTCCCCAGCGGAAATCGCGTGGTCCTCTAGGTGGCAGGGAGGGCTCCTGTGTCCACGGACAGGTGCCCAGGGACCCTGTGGAACTGCTGTGACCTCTAAAGGGTGGGTCAGGTGAGCCGAGGGAGGTGTGTGCTTGGGAGCCTGAGTGCGCATGCGTGGCCCACGTATAGGCCCGAAACGAGCCAGCCGCGGCTCGGAGAAAAGCCATCTCCTGGGGGCCTCCCCATGTTCTTCCACTCCTCAAGCATGACCCCTTTACGGATGGAAGAAAAGGGGGATCTTCGCAGTGGTGGGTTCGGGCCAGAGGGGTCGGCGGGTTTGCCTCCACGTACGCCAGGTGCCCGCACACCGGGCCCAGGTGTTTGAGCCCCGTGGAGGCAGAGGGCTGCTTATTGCTGGATGCAAGTGTCCTGCGGGGTCAAGGAACGGCATGGGCACTCCCCCGGCCACACAGGGCGCCGGGCCCTTAGAGAGTTCCATGGGAAATCCCCCGCCCATGCCCCCGGTACCCAAGTCTGTCCTTAGCACACGGTCTGTGCGGGGCTGAAGGTGCTGCTAGGCAGTGTGGCCTGTGGGAAATCGTGCGGTCCTCTGAGTGGCAGGGAGGGCTTCTGTTTCCCCGAACAGGTGCGCAGGGACCCTGTAAAACTGCTGTGACCTCTCAAGGTGGGTCATGTGACCCCTCAAGGGTGGGTCAGGTGACCTCCCAAAGGTGGGTCACGAGACCCCGCAAAGGTGGGTCACGAGACCCCTCAAGGGCGGGTCACGTGACCCCAAAAGGGTGGGTCACGAGACCCCTCAAGGGCGGGTCACTTGACCCCTCAGGGGTGGGTCACGAGACCCCTCAGGGGTGGGTCACGTGACCACTCAGTGTTGGGTCACGTGACCCCACAGGGGTTGGTCATGTGACCCCTCAGGGGTGTGTCACGTGACCCCACAGGGGTGGGTAAAGTGACCCCTCAGGGTTGGGTCACGTGACCCCTCAGGGGTGGGTCACGTGACCCCTCAGGGGTGGGTGACGTGACCCCTCCAGGGTGGGTCAGGAGACACCTCAAGGGTGAGTCCCGTGACCCGAGGGAGGCTTGTGGTGGGCAGCCTGAGTGCCCACTGGCGGCTCACGTATAGGCCCGAAACCAGCCAGCCGCGGCTCGGAGAAAAGCCATCTCCTGGGGGCCTCCCCATGTCCCTCCACTCCTCAAGGAGGACCCCTTTTCGGATGGAAGAAAAGGGGGATCTTCGCAGTGGTGGGTTCGGGCCAGAGGGGTCTGCGGGTTTGCCTGCACGTACGCCAGGTGCTCGCACAACCGGCCCAGGTGTTTGAGCCCCGTGGAGGCAGAGGGCTCCTTATTGCTGGATGATAGTGTCCTGCAGGGTTAAGGGAGGGCGTGGGCACTCCCAGGGCGACAGAGGGCACCTGGCCTTTAGAGAGTTCCCTGGAAAATTCCCCGCCCAGGCCCCTGGTCCACAAGTCTATCCTGCGCACAGTGTCTTTGCGAGGCTGGGAGTGCTTCTGGGCAGTGTTCCCCAGCGGAAATCGCGTGGTCCTCTAGGTGGCAGGGAGGGCTCCTGTGTCCACGGACAGGTGCCCAGGGACCCTGTGGAACTGCTGTGACCTCTAAAGGGTGGGTCAGGTGAGCCGAGGGAGGTGTGTGCTTGGGAGCCTGAGTGCGTATGCGCGGCCCACATATAGGCCCGAAACGAGCCAGCCGCGGCTCGGAGAAAAGCCATCTCCTGGGGGCCTCCCCATGTTCTTCCACTCCTCAAGCGTGACCCCTTTACGGATGGAAGAAAAGGGGGATCTTCGCAGTGGTGGGTTCGGGCCAGAGGGGTCGGCGGGTTTGCCTCCATTACGCCAGGTGCCCGCACACCGGGCCCAGGTGTTTGAGCCGCGTGGAGGCAGAGGGCTGCTTATTGCTGGATGCAAGTGTCCTGCGGGGTCAAGGAACGGCATGGGCACTCCCCCGGCCACACAGGGCGCCGGGCCCTTAGAGAGTTCCATGGGAAATCCCCCGCCCATGCCCCCGGTACCCAAGTCTGTCCTTAGCACACGGTCTGTGCGGGGCTGAAGGTGCTGCTAGGCAGTGTGGCCTGTGGGAAATCGTGCGGTCCTCTGAGTGGCAGGGAGGGCTTCTGTTTCCCCGAACAGGTGCCCAGGGACCCTGTAAAACTGCTGTGACCTCTCAAGGTGGGTCATGTGACCCCTCAAGGGTGGGGCAGGTGACCTCCCAAAGGTGGGTCACGGGACCCCGCAAAGGTGGGTCACGAGACCCCTCAAGGGCGGGTCACGTGACCCCAAAAGGGTGGGTCACGAGACCCCTCAAGGGCGGGTCACGTGACCCCAAAAGTGTGGGTCACGAGACTCCTCAAGGGTGGGTCACGTGACCCCTCAGGGGCGGGTCATGTGACCCCTCAGGGGTGGGTCACGAGACCCCTCAGGGGCGGGTCACGTGACCACTCAGTGTTGGGTCACGTGACCCCACAGGGGTTGGTCATGTGACCCCTCAGGGGTGCGTCACGTGACACCACAGGGGTGGGTCACGTGACCCCTCAGGGGTGGGTCACGTGACCCCTCAGGGGTGGGTCACGTGACCCCAAAAGTGTGGGTCACGAGACTCCTCAAGGGTGGGTCACGTGACCCCTCAGGGGCGGGTCATGTGACCCCTCAGGGGTGGGTCACGTGACCCCTCAGGGGTGGGTCACGAGACCCCTCAGGGGTGGGTCACGTGACCACTCAGTGTTGGGTCACGTGACCCCACAGGTGTTGGTCATGTGACCCCTGAGGGGTGCGTCACGTGACCCCTCAGTGGTAGGTGAAGTGATCCTTCAGGGGTGGGTAACCAGACCCCTCAGGGGTGAGTCCCGTGACCCGAGGGAGGCTTGTGGTGGGGAGCCGGAGTGCGCACGCGCGGCCCACGTATAGGCCCGAAACCAGCCAGCCGCGGCTCGCAGAAAAGCCATCTCCTGGGGGCCTCCCCATGTTCTTCCACTCCTCAAGCGTGACCCCTTTACGGATGGAAGAAAAGGGGGATCTTCGCAGTGGTGGGTTCGGGCCAGAGGGGTCGGCGGGTTTGCCTCCACGTACGCCAGGTGCCCGCACACCGGGCCCAGGTGTTTGAGCCCCGTGGAGGCAGAGGGCTGCTTATTGCTGGATGCAAGTGTCCTGCGGGGTCAAGGAACGGCATGGGCACTCCCCCGGCCACACAGGGCGCCGGGCCCTTAGAGAGTTCCATGGGAAATCCCCCGCCCATGCCCCCGGTACCCAAGTCTGTCCTTAGCACACGGTCCGTTCGGGGCTGAAGGTGCTGCTAGGCAGTGTGGCCTGTGGGAAATCGTGCGGTCCTCTGAGTGGCAGGGAGGGCTTCTGTTTCCCCGAACAGGTGCGCAGGGACCCTGTAAAACTGCTGTGACCTCTCAAGGTGGGTCATGTGACCCCTCAAGGGTGGGGCAGGTGACCTCCCAAAGGTGGGTCACGGGACCCCGCAAAGGTGGGTCACGAGACCCCTCAAGGGCGGGTCACGTGACCCCAAAAGGGTGGGTCACGAGACCCCTCAAGGGCGGGTCACGTGACCCCAAAAGTGTGGGTCACGAGACTCCTCAAGGGTGGGTCACGTGACCCCTCAGGGGCGGGTCATGTGACCCCTCAGGGGTGGGTCACGAGACCCCTCAGGGGCGGGTCACGTGACCACTCAGTGTTGGGTCACGTGACCCCACAGGGGTTGGTCATGTGACCCCTCAGGGGTGCGTCACGTGACCCCACAGGGGTGGGTCACGTGACCCCTCAGGGGTGGGTCACGTGACCCCAAAAGTGTGGGTCACGAGACTCCTCAAGGGTGGGTCACGTGACCCCTCAGGGGCGGGTCATGTGACCCCTCAGGGGTGGGTCACGTTACCCCTCAGGGGTGGGTCACGAGACCCCTCAGGGGTGGGTCACGTGACCACTCAGTGTTGGGTCACGTGACCCCACAGGTGTTGGTCATGTGACCCCTGAGGGGTGCGTCACGTGACCCCTCAGTGGTAGGTGAAGTGACCCTTCAGGGGTGGGTAACCAGACCCCTCAGGGGTGAGTCCCGTGACCCGAGGGAGGCTTGTGGTGGGGAGCCGGAGTGCGCACGCGCGGCCCACGTATAGGCCCGAAACCAGCCAGCCGCGGCTCGCAGAAAAGCCATCTCCTGGGGGCCTCCCCATGTTCCTCCACTCCTCAAGGAGGACCCCTTTACGGATGGAAGAAAAGGGGGATCTTTGCAGTGGTGGGTTCGGGCCAGAAGGGTCGGCGGGTTTGCCTCCACGTACGCCAGGTGCCCGCACACCGGGCCCAGGTGTTTGAGCCCCGTCGAGGCAGAGGGCTGCTTATTGCTGGATGCAAGTGTCCTGCGGGGTCAAGGAACCGCCTGGGCACTCCCCCGGCCACACAGGGCGCCGGGCCCTTAGAGAGTTCCATGGGAAATCCCCCGCCCATGCCCCCGGTACCCAAGTCTGTCCTTAGCACACGGTCTGTTCGGGGCTGAAGGTGCTGCTGGGCAGTGTGGCCTGTGGGAAATCGTGCGGTCCAATGAGTGGCAGGGAGGGCTTCTGTTTCCCCGAACAGGTGCGCAGGGACCCTGTAAAACTGCTGTGACGTCTCAAGGTGGGACATATGACCCCTCAAGGGTGGGGCAGGTGACCTCCCAAGGGTGGGTCAGGGGACCCCTCAAGGGTGGGTCACGAGACCCCTCAAGGTCGGGTCACGTGACCCCAAAAGGGTGGGTCAGGAGACCCCTCAAGGGCGGGTCACGTGACCCCAAAAGGGTGGGTCAGGTGACCCCTCGGGGGCGGGTCACGTGACTCCTCAGGGGTGGGTCACGTGACCACTCAGGGTTGGGTCACGTGACCCCTCAGGGGTGGGTCACGTGACCCCTCAGGGTTGGGTCACGTGACCCCTCCAGGGTGGGTCAGGAGACACCTCAAGGGTGAGTCCCGTGACCCGAGGGAAGCTTGTGGTGGGGAGCCTGAGTGCGCACGCTCGGCCCACGTATAGGCCCGAAACCAGCCAGCCGCGGCTCGGAGAAAAGCCATCTCCTGGGGGCCTCCCCATGTCCCTCCACTCCTCAAGGAGGACCCCTTTACGGATGGAAGAAAAGGGGGATCTTCGCAGTGGTGGGTTCGGGCCAGAGGGGTCTGCGGGTTTGCCTGCACGTACGCCAGGTGCTCGCACAACCGGCCCAGGTGTTTGAGCCCCGTGGAGGCAGAGGGCTCCTTATTGCTGGATGATAGTGTCCTGCAGGGTTAAGGGAGGGCGTGGGCACTCCCAGGGCGACAGAGGGCACCTGGCCTTTAGAGAGTTCCCTGGAAAATTCCCCGCCCAGGCCCCTGGTCCACAAGTCTATCCTGCGCACAGTGTCTGTGCCAGGCTGGGAGTGCTTCTGGGCAGTGTTCCCCAGCGGAAATCGCGTGGTCCTCTAGGTGGCAGGGAGGGCTCCTGTGTCCACGGACAGGTGCCCAGGGACCCTGTGGAACTGCTGTGACCTCTAAAGGGTGGGTCAGGTGAGCCGAGGGAGGTGTGTGCTTGGGAGCCTGAGTGCGCATGCGTGGCCCACGTATAGGCCCGAAACGAGCCAGCCGCGGCTCGGAGAAAAGCCATCTCCTGGGGGCCTCCCCATGTTCTTCCACTCCTCAAGCGTGACCCCTTTACGGATGGAAGAAAAGGGGGATCTTCGCAGTGGTGGGTTCGGGCCAGAGGGGTCGGCGGGTTTGCCTCCACGTACGCCAGGTGCCCGCACACCGGGCCCAGGTGTTTGAGCCCCGTGGAGGCAGAGGGCTGCTTATTGCTGGATGCAAGTGTCCTGCGGGGTCAAGGAACGGCATGGGCACTCCCCCGGCCACACAGGGCGCCGGGCCCTTAGAGAGTTCCATGGGAAATCCCCCGCCCATGCCCCCGGTACCCAAGTCTGTCCTTAGCACACGGTCTGTGCGGGGCTGAAGGTGCTGCTAGGCAGTGTGGCCTGTGGGAAATCGTGCGGTCCTCTGAGTGGCAGGGAGGGCTTCTGTTTCCCCGAACAGGTGCGCAGGGACCCTGTAAAACTGCTGTGACCTCTCAAGGTGGGTCATATGACCCCTCAAGGGTGGGGCAGGTGACCTCCCAAGGGTGTGTCAGGGGACCCCTCAAGGGTGGGTCATGAGACCCCTCAAGGGCGGGTCACGTGACCCCAAAAGGGTGGGTCACGAGACTCCTCAAGGATGGGTCACGTGACCCCTCAGGGGCGGGTCATGTGACCCCTCAGGGGTCGCTCACGAGACCCCTCAGGGGTGGGTCACGTGACCCCTCAGTGTTGGGTCACGTGACCCCTCAGAGGTGGGTCATGTGACCCCTCAGGGGTGGGTCACGTGACCCCACAGGGGTGGGTCACGTGACCCCTCAGGGGTGGGTCACGTGACCCCTCAGGGGTGGGTGACGTGACCCCTCCAGGGTGGGTCAGGAGACACCTCAAGGGTGAGTCCCGTCACCCGAGGGAGGCTTGTGGTGGGGAGCCTGAGTGCGCACTCGCGGCTCACGTATAGGCCCGAAACCAGCCAGCCGCGGCTCGGAGAAAAGCCATCTCCTGGGGGCCTCCCCATGTCCCTCCACTCCTCAAGGAGGACCCCTTTTCGGATGGAAGAAAAGGGGGATCTTTGCAGTGGTGGGTTCGGGCCAGAAGGGTCGGCGGGTTTGCCTCCACGTACGCCAGGTGCCCGCACACCGGGCCCAGGTGTTTGAGCCCCGTGGAGGCAGAGGGCTGCTTATTGCTGGATGCAAGTGTCCTGCGGGGTCAAGGAACCGCCTGGGCACTCCCCCGGCCACACAGGGCGCCGGGCCCTTAGAGAGTTCCATGGGAAATCCCCCGCCCATGCCCCCGGTACCCAAGTCTGTCCTTAGCACACGGTCTGTTCGGGGCTGAAGGTGCTGCTAGGCAGTGTGGCCTGTGGGAAATCGTGCGGTCCTCTGAGTGGCAGGGAGGGCTTCTGTTTCCCCGAACAGGTGCGCAGGGACCCTGTAAAACTGCTGTGACGTCTCAAGGTGGGACATATGACCCCTCAAGGGTGGGGCAGGTGACCTCCCAAGGGTGGGTCAGGGGACCCCTCAAGGGTGGGTCACGAGACCCCTCAAGGTCGGGTCACGTGACCCCAAAAGGGTGGGTCAGGAGACCCCTCAAGGGCGGGTCACGTGACCCCAAATGGGTGGGTCAGGTGACCCCTCGGGGGCGGGTCACGTGACTCCTCAGGGGTGGGTCACGTGACCACTCAGGGTTGGGTCACGTGACCCCTCAAGGGCGGGTCACGTGACCCCAAAAGGGTGGGTCACGAGACCCCTCAAGGGCGGGTCACGTGACCCCTCAGGGGCGGGTCATGTGACCCCTCAGGTGTGGGTCACGAGACCCCTCAGGGGCGGGTCACGTGACCACTCAGTGTTGGGTCACGTGACCCCACAGGGGTTGGTCATGTGACCCCTCAGGGGTGCGTCACGTGACCCCACAGGGGTGGGTCAAGTGACCCCTCAGGGTTGGGTCACGTGACCCCTCAGGGGTGGGTCACGTGACCCCAAAAGTGTGGGTCACGAGACTCCTCAAGGGTGGGTCACGTGACCCCTCAGGGGCGGGTCATGTGACCCCTCAGGGGTGGGTCACGTGACCCCTCAGGGGTGGGTCACGAGACCCCTCAGGGGTGGGTCACGTGACCACTCAGTGTTGGGTCACGTGACCCCACAGGGGTTGGCCATGTGACCCCTCAGGGGTGCGTCACGTGACCCCTCAGTGGTAGGTGAAGTGACCCTTCAGGGGTGGGTAACCAGACCCCTCAGGGGTGAGTCCCGTGACCCGAGGGAGGCTTGTGGTGGGGAGCCTGAGTGCGCACGCGCGGCCCACGTATAGGCCCGAAACCAGCCAGCCGCGGCTCGCAGAAAAGCCATCTCCTGGGGGCCTCCCCATGTTCCTCCACTCCTCAAGGAGGACCCCTTTACGGATGGAAGAAAAGGGGGATCTTTGCAGTGGTGGGTTCGGGCCAGAAGGGTCGGCGGGTTTGCCTCCACGTACGCCAGGTGCCCCCACACCGGGCCCAGGTGTTTGAGCCCCATCGAGGCAGAGGGCTGCTTATTGCTGGATGCAAGTGTCCTGCGGGGTCAAGGAACCGCCTGGGCACTCCCCCGGCCACACAGGGCGCCGGGCCCTTAGAGAGTTCCATGGGAAATCCCCCGCCCATGCCCCCGGTACCCAAGTCTGTCCTTAGCACACGGTCTGTTCGGGGCTGAAGGTGCTGCTAGGCAGTGTGGCCTGTGGGAAATCGTGCGGTCCTCTGAGTGGCAGGGAGGGCTTCTGTTTCCCCGAACAGGTGCGCAGGGACCCTGTAAAACTGCTGTGACGTCTCAAGGTGGGACATATGACCCCTCAAGGGTGGGGCAGGTGACCTCCCAAGGGTGGGTCAGGGGACCCCTCAAGGGTGGGTCACGAGACCCCTCAAGGTCGGGTCACGTGACCCCAAAAGGGTGGGTCAGGAGACCCCTCAAGGGCGGGTCACGTGACCCCAAAAGTGTGGGTCAGGAGACCCCTCAAGGGCGGGTCACGTGACCCCAAAAGGGTGGGTCAGGTGACCCCTCGGGGGCGGGTCACGTGACTCCTCAGGGGTGGGTCACGTGACCACTCAGGGTTCGGTCACGTGACCCCTCAGGGGTGGGTCACGTGACCCCTCAGGGGTGGGTGACGTGACCCCTCCAGGGTGGGTCAGGAGACACCTCAAGGGTGAGTCCCGTCACCCGAGGGAGGCTTGTGGTGGGGAGCCTGAGTGCGCACTCGCGGCTCACGTATAGGCCCGAAACCAGCCAGCCGCGGCTCGGAGAAAAGCCATCTCCTGGGGGCCTCCCCATGTCCCTCCACTCCTCAAGGAGGACCCGTTTACGGATGGAAGAAAAGGGGGATCTTCGCAGTGGTGGGTTCGGGCCAGAGGGG
The DNA here is from genome assembly GCF_022682495.2 of Desmodus rotundus. Taxonomy (NCBI): domain Eukaryota; kingdom Metazoa; phylum Chordata; class Mammalia; order Chiroptera; family Phyllostomidae; genus Desmodus; species Desmodus rotundus. The sequence continues at coordinate 21,068 of NW_026527191.1, forward strand.
TCTGCGGGTTTGCCTGCACGTACGCCAGGTGCTCGCACAACCGGCCCAGGTGTTTGAGCCCCGTGGAGGCAGAGGGCTCCTTATTGCTGGATGATAGTGTCCTGCAGGGTTAAGGGAGGGCGTGGGCACTCCCAGGGCGACAGAGGGCACCTGGCCTTTAGAGAGTTCCCTGGAAAATTCCCCGCCCAGGCCCCTGGTCCACAAGTCTATCCTGCGCACAGTGTCTTTGCGAGGCTGGGAGTGCTTCTGGGCAGTGTTCCCCAGCGGAAATCGCGTGGTCCTCTAGGTGGCAGGGAGGGCTCCTGTGTCCACGGACAGGTGCCCAGGGACCCTGTGGAACTGCTGTGACCTCTAAAGGGTGGGTCAGGTGAGCCGAGGGAGGTGTGTGCTTGGGAGCCTGAGTGCGTATGCGCGGCCCACATATAGGCCCGAAACGAGCCAGCCGCGGCTCAGAGAAAAGCCATCTCCTGGGGGCCTCCCCATGTTCTTCCACTCCTCAAGCGTGACCCCTTTACGGATGGAAGAAAAGGGGGATCTTCGCAGTGGTGGGTTCGGGCCAGAGGGGTCAGCGGGTTTGCCTCCACGTACGCCAGGTGCCCGCACACCGGGCTCAGGTGTTTGACCCCGTGGAGGCAGAGGGCTGCTTATTGCTGGATGCAAGTGTCCTGCGGGGTCAAGGAACCGCCTGGGCACTCCCCCGGCCACACAGGGCGCCGGGCCCTTAGAGAGTTCCATGGGAAATCCCCCGCCCATGCCCCCGGTACCCAAGTCTGTCCTTAGCACACGGTCTGTGCGGGGCTGAAGGTGCTGCTAGGCAGTGTGGCCTGTGGGAAATCGTGGGGTCCTCTGAGTGGCAGGGAGGGCTTCTGTTTCCCCGAACAGGTGCGCAGGGACCCTGTAAAACTGCTGTGACCTCTCAAGGTGGGTCATGTGACCCCTCAAGGGTGGGTCAGGTGACCTCCCAAAGGTGGGTCACGGGACCCCGCAAAGGTGGGTCACGAGACCCCTCAAGGGCGGGTCACGTGACCCCAAAAGGGTGGGTCACGAGACCCCTCAAGGGCGGGTCACGTGACCCCAAAAGTGTGGGTCACGAGACTCCTCAAGGGTGGGTCACGTGACCCCTCAGGAGCGGGTCATGTGACCCCTCAGGGGTGGGTCACGTGACCCCTCAGGGGTGGGTCACGAGACCCCTCAGGGGTGGGTCACGTGACCACTCAGTGTTGGGTCACGTGACCCCACAGGGGTTGGTCATGTGACCCCTCAGGGGTGCGTCACGTGACCCCACAGGGGTGGGTCAAGTGACCCCTCAGGGTTGGGTCACGTGACCCCTCAGGGTTGGGTCACGTGACCCCTCAGGGGTGGGTCACGTGACCCCTCAGGGGTGGGTCACGTGACCCCTCAGGGTTGGGTCACGTGACCCCTCAGGGGTGGGTCACGTGACCCCTCAGGGTTGGGTGACGTGACCCCTCCAGGGTGGGTCAGGAGACACCTCAAGGGTGAGTCCCGTCACCCGAGGGAGGCTTGTGGTGGGGAGCCTGAGTGCGCACTCGCGGCTCACGTATAGGCCCGAAACCAGCCAGCCGCGGCTCGGAGAAAAGCCATCTCCTGGGGGCCTCCCCATGTCCCTCCACTACTCAAGGAGGACCCCTTTACGGATGGAAGAAAAGGGGGATCTTCGCAGTGGTGGGTTCGGGCCAGAGGGGTCTGCGGGTTTGCCTGCACGTACGCCAGGTGCTCGCACAACCGGCCCAGGTGTTTGAGCCCCGTGGAGGCAGAGGGCTCCTTATTGCTGGATGATAGTGTCCTGCAGGGTTAAGGGAGGGCGTGGGCACTCCCAGGGCGACAGAGGGCACCTGGCCTTTAGAGAGTTCCCTGGAAAATTCCCCGCCCAGGCCCCTGGTCCACAAGTCTATCCTGCGCACAGTGTCTGTGCCAGGCTGGGAGTGCTTCTGGGCAGTGTTCCCCAGCGGAAATCGCGTGGTCCTCTAGGTGGCAGGGAGGGCTCCTGTGTCCACGGACAGGTGCCCAGGGACCCTGTGGAACTGCTGTGACCTCTAAAGGGTGGGTCAGGTGAGCCGAGGGAGGTGTGTGCTTGGGAGCCTGAGTGCGTATGCGCGGCCCACATATAGGCCCGAAACGAGCCAGCCGCGGCTCGGAGAAAAGCCATCTCCTGGGGGCCTCCCCATGTTCTTCCACTCCTCAAGCGTGACCCCTTTACGGATGGAAGAAAAGGGGGATCTTCGCAGTGGTGGGTTCGGGCCAGAGGGGTCGGCGGGTTTGCCTCCACGTACGCCAGGTGCCCGCACACCGGGCCCAGGTGTTTGAGCCCCGTGGAGGCAGAGGGCTGCTTATTGCTGGATGCAAGTGTCCTGCGGGGTCAAGGAACCGCCTGGGCACTCCCCCGGCCACACAGGGCGCCGGGCCCTTAGAGAGTTCCATGGGAAATCCCCCGCCCATGCCCCCGGTACCCAAGTCTGTCCTTAGCACACGGTCTGTGCGGGGCTGAAGGTGCTGCTAGGCAGTGTGGCCTGTGGGAAATCGTGCGGTCCTCTGAGTGGCAGGGAGGGCTTCTGTTTCCCCGAACAGGTGCGCAGGGACCCTGTAAAACTGCTGTGACCTCTCAAGGTGGGTCATGTGACCCCTCAAGGGTGGGTCAGGTGACCTCCCAAAGGTGGGTCACGGGACCCCGCAAAGGTGGGTCACGAGACCCCTCAAGGGCGGGTCACGTGACCCCAAAAGGGTGGGTCACGAGACCCCTCAAGGGCGGGTCACGTGACCCCAAAAGTGTGGGTCACGAGACTCCTCAAGGGTGGGTCACGTGACCCCTCAGGGGCGGGTCATGTGACCCCTCAGGGGTGGGTCACGTGACCCCTCAGGGGTGGGTCACGAGACCCCTCAGGGGTGGGTCACGTGACCACTCAGTGTTGGGTCACGTGACCCCACAGGGGTTGGTCATGTGACCCCTCAGGGGTGCGTCACGTGACCCCACAGGGGTGGGTCAAGTGACCCCTCAGGGTTGGGTCACGTGACCCCTCAGGGTTGGGTCACGTGACCCCTCAGGGGTGGGTCACGTGACCCCTCAGGGTTGGGTCACGTGACCCCTCAGGGGTGGGTCACGTGACCCCTCAGGGTTGGGTGACGTGACCCCTCCAGGGTGGGTCAGGAGACACCTCAAGGGTGAGTCCCGTCACCCGAGGGAGGCTTGTGGTGGGGAGCCTGAGTGCGCACTCGCGGCTCACGTATAGGCCCGAAACCAGCCAGCCGCGGCTCGGAGAAAAGCCATCTCCTGGGGGCCTCCCCATGTCCCTCCACTCCTCAAGGAGGACCCCTTTACGGATGGAAGAAAAGGGGGATCTTCGCAGTGGTGGGTTCGGGCCAGAGGGGTCTGCGGGTTTGCCTGCACGTACGCCAGGTGCTCGCACAACCGGCCCAGGTGTTTGAGCCCCGTGGAGGCAGAGGGCTCCTTATTGCTGGATGATAGTGTCCTGCAGGGTTAAGGGAGGGCGTGGGCACTCCCAGGGCGACAGAGGGCACCTGGCCTTTAGAGAGTTCCCTGGAAAATTCCCCGCCCAGGCCCCTGGTCCACAAGTCTATCCTGCGCACAGTGTCTGTGCCAGGCTGGGAGTGCTTCTGGGCAGTGTTCCCCAGCGGAAATCGCGTGGTCCTCTAGGTGGCAGGGAGGGCTCCTGTGTCCACGGACAGGTGCCCAGGGACCCTGTGGAACTGCTGTGACCTCTAAAGGGTGGGTCAGGTGAGCCGAGGGAGGTGTGTGCTTGGGAGCCTGAGTGCGTATGCGCGGCCCACATATAGGCCCGAAACGAGCCAGCCGCGGCTCGGAGAAAAGCCATCTCCTGGGGGCCTCCCCATGTTCTTCCACTCCTCAAGCGTGACCCCTTTACGGATGGAAGAAAAGGGGGATCTTCGCAGTGGTGGGTTCGGGCCAGAGGGGTCGGCGGGTTTGCCTCCACGTACGCCAGGTGCCCGCACACCGGGCCCAGGTGTTTGAGCCCCGTGGAGGCAGAGGGCTGCTTATTGCTGGATGCAAGTGTCCTGCGGGGTCAAGGAACCGCCTGGGCACTCCCCCGGCCACACAGGGCGCCGGGCCCTTAGAGAGTTCCATGGGAAATCCCCCGCCCATGCCCCCGGTACCCAAGTCTGTCCTTAGCACACGGTCTGTGCGGGGCTGAAGGTGCTGCTAGGCAGTGTGGCCTGTGGGAAATCGTGCGGTCCTCTGAGTGGCAGGGAGGGCTTCTGTTTCCCCGAACAGGTGCGCAGGGACCCTGTAAAACTGCTGTGACCTCTCAAGGTGGGTCATGTGACCCCTCAAGGGTGGGTCAGGTGACCTCCCAAAGGTGGGTCACGGGACCCCGCAAAGGTGGGTCACGAGACCCCTCAAGGGCGGGTCACGTGACCCCAAAAGGGTGGGTCACGATACCCCTCAAGGGCGGGTCACTTGACCCCTCAGGGGTGGGTCACGAGACCCCTCAGGGGTGGGTCACGTGACCACTCAGTGTTGGGTCACGTGACCCCACAGGGGTTGGTCATGTGACCCCTCAGGGGTGTGTCACGTGACCCCACAGGGGTGGGTCAAGTGACCCCTCAGGGTTGGGTCACGTGACCCCTCAGGGGTGGGTCACGTGACCCCTCAGGGGTGGGTGACGTGACCCCTCCAGGGTGGGTCAGGAGACACCTCAAGGGTGAGTCCCGTGACCCGAGGGAGGCTTGTGGTGGGGAGCCTGAGTGGGCACTGGCGGCTCACGTATAGGCCCGAAACCAGCCAGCCGCGGCTCGGAGAAAAGCCATCTCCTGGGGGCCTCCCCATGTCCCTCCACTCCTCAAGGAGGACCCCTTTTCGGATGGAAGAAAAGGGGGATCTTCGCAGTGGTGGGTTCGGGCCAGAGGGGTCTGCGGGTTTGCCTGCACGTACGCCAGGTGCTCGCACAACCGGCCCAGGTGTTTGAGCCCCGTGGAGGCAGAGGGCTCCTTATTGCTGGATGATAGTGTCCTGCAGGGTTAAGGGAGGGCGTGGGCACTCCCAGGGCGACAGAGGGCACCTGGCCTTTAGAGAGTTCCCTGGAAAATTCCCCGCCCAGGCCCCTGGTCCACAAGTCTATCCTGCGCACAGTGTCTTTGCGAGGCTGGGAGTGCTTCTGGGCAGTGTTCCCCAGCGGAAATCGCGTGGTCCTCTAGGTGGCAGGGAGGGCTCCTGTGTCCACGGACAGGTGCCCAGGGACCCTGTGGAACTGCTGTGACCTCTAAAGGGTGGGTCAGGTGAGCCGAGGGAGGTGTGTGCTTGGGAGCCTGAGTGCGTATGCGCGGCCCACATATAGGCCCGAAACGAGCCAGCCGCGGCTCGGAGAAAAGCCATCTCCTGGGGGCCTCCCCATGTTCTTCCACTCCTCAAGCGTGACCCCTTTACGGATGGAAGAAAAGGGGGATCTTCGCAGTGGTGGGTTCGGGCCAGAGGGGTCGGCGGGTTTGCCTCCATTACGCCAGGTGCCCGCACACCAGGCCCAGGTGTTTGAGCCGCGTGGAGGCAGAGGGCTGCTTATTGCTGGATGCAAGTGTCCTGCGGGGTCAAGGAACGGCATGGGCACTCCCCCGGCCACACAGGGCGCCGGGCCCTTAGAGAGTTCCATGGGAAATCCCCCGCCCATGCCCCCGGTACCCAAGTCTGTCCTTAGCACACGGTCTGTGCGGGGCTGAAGGTGCTGCTAGGCAGTGTGGCCTGTGGGAAATCGTGCGGTCCTCTGAGTGGCAGGGAGGGCTTCTGTTTCCCCGAACAGGTGCCCAGGGACCCTGTAAAACTGCTGTGACCTCTCAAGGTGGGTCATGTGACCCCTCAAGGGTGGGGCAGGTGACCTCCCAAAGGTGGGTCACGGGACCCCGCAAAGGTGGGTCACGAGACCCCTCAAGGGCGGGTCACGTGACCCCAAAAGGGTGGGTCACGAGACCCCTCAAGGGCGGGTCACGTGACCCCAAAAGTGTGGGTCACGAGACTCCTCAAGGGTGGGTCACGTGACCCCTCAGGGGCGGGTCATGTGACCCCTCAGGGGTGGGTCACGAGACCCCTCAGGGGCGGGTCACGTGACCACTCAGTGTTGGGTCACGTGACCCCACAGGGGTTGGTCATGTGACCCCTCAGGGGTGCGTCACGTGACCCCACAGGGGTAGGTGAAGTGACCCTTCAGGGGTGGGTAACCAGACCCCTCAGGGGTGAGTCCCGTGACCCGATGGAGGCTTGTGGTGGGGAGCCTGAGTGCGCACGCGCGGCCCACGTATAGGCCCGAAACCAGCCAGCCGCGGCTCGGAGAAAAGCCATCTCCTGGGGGCCTCCCCATGTTCCTCCACTCCTCAAGGAGGACCCCTTTACGGATGGAAGAAAAGGGGGATCTTTGCAGTGGTGGGTTCGGGCCAGAAGGGTCGGCGGGTTTGCCTCCACGTACGCCAGGTGCCCGCACACCGGGCCCAGGTGTTTGAGCCCCGTGGAGGCAGAGGGCTGCTTATTGCTGGATGCAAGTGTCCTGCGGGGTCAAGGAACCGCCTGGGCACTCCCCCGGCCACACAGGGCGCCGGGCCCTTAGAGAGTTCCATGGGAAATCCCCCGCCCATGCCCCCGGTACCCAAGTCTGTCCTTAGCACACGGTCTGTTCGGGGCTGAAGGTGCTGCTAGGCAGTGTGGCCTGTGGGAAATCGTGCGGTCCTCTGAGTGGCAGGGAGGGCTTCTGTTTCCCCGAACAGGTGCGCAGGGACCCTGTAAAACTGCTGTGACGTCTCAAGGTGGGACATATGACCCCTCAAGGGTGGGGCAGGTGACCTCCCAAGGGTGGGTCAGGGGACCCCTCAAGGGTGGGTCACGAGACCCCTCAAGGTCGGGTCACGTGACCCCGAAAGGGTGGGTCAGGAGACCCCTCAAGGGCGGGTCACGTGACCCCAAAAGGGTGGGTCAGGTGACCCCTCGGGGGCGGGTCACGTGACTCCTCAGGGGTGGGTCACGTGACCACTCAGGGTTGGGTCACGTGACCCCTCAGGGGTGGGTCACGTGACCCCTCAGGGTTGGGTCACGTGACCCCTCCAGGGTGGGTCAGGAGACACCTCAAGGGTGAGTCCCGTGACCCGAGGGAGGCTTGTGGTGGGGAGCCTGAGTGCGCACGCTCGGCCCACGTATAGGCCCGAAACCAGCCAGCCGCGGCTCGGAGAAAAGCCATCTCCTGGGGGCCTCCCCATGTCCCTCCACTCCTCAAGGAGGACCCCTTTACGGATGGAAGAAAAGGGGGATCTTCGCAGTGGTGGGTTCGGGCCAGAGGGGTCTGCGGGTTTGCCTGCACGTACGCCAGGTGCTCGCACAACCGGCCCAGGTGTTTGAGCCCCGTGGAGGCAGAGGGCTCCTTATTGCTGGATGATAGTGTCCTGCAGGGTTAAGGGAGGGCGTGGGCACTCCCAGGGCGACAGAGGGCACCTGGCCTTTAGAGAGTTCCCTGGAAAATTCCCCGCCCAGGCCCCTGGTCCACAAGTCTATCCTGCGCACAGTGTCTGTGCCAGGCTGGGAGTGCTTCTGGGCAGTGTTCCCCAGCGGAAATCGCGTGGTCCTCTAGGTGGCAGGGAGGGCTCCTGTGTCCACGGACAGGTGCCCAGGGACCCTGTGGAACTGCTGTGACCTCTAAAGGGTGGGTCAGGTGAGCCGAGGGAGGTGTGTGCTTGGGAGCCTGAGTGCGCATGCGTGGCCCACGTATAGGCCCGAAACGAGCCAGCCGCGGCTCGGAGAAAAGCCATCTCCTGGGGGCCTCCCCATGTTCTTCCACTCCTCAAGCGTGACCCCTTTACGGATGGAAGAAAAGGGGGATCTTCGCAGTGGTGGGTTCGGGCCAGAGGGGTCGGCGGGTTTGCCTCCACGTACGCCAGGTGCCCGCACACCGGGCCCAGGTGTTTGAGCCCCGTGGAGGCAGAGGGCTGCTTATTGCTGGATGCAAGTGTCCTGCGGGGTCAAGGAACGGCATGGGCACTCCCCCGGCCACACAGGGCGCCGGGCCCTTAGAGAGTTCCATGGGAAATCCCCCGCCCATGCCCCCGGTACCCAAGTCTGTCCTTAGCACACGGTCTGTGCGGGGCTGAAGGTGCTGCTAGGCAGTGTGGCCTGTGGGAAATCGTGCGGTCCTCTGAGTGGCAGGGAGGGCTTCTGTTTCCCCGAACAGGTGCGCAGGGACCCTGTAAAACTGCTGTGACCTCTCAAGGTGGGTCATATGACCCCTCAAGGGTGGGGCAGGTGACCTCCCAAGGGTGTGTCAGGGGACCCCTCAAGGGTGGGTCATGAGACCCCTCAAGGTCGGGTCACGTGACCCCAAAAGGGTGGGTCACGAGACCCCTCAAGGGCGGGTCACGTGACCCCAAAAGGGTGGGTCACAAGACTCCTCAAGATGGGTCACGTGACCCCTCAGGGGCGGGTCATGTGACCCCTCAGGGGTGGGTCACGAGACCCCTCAGGGGTGGGTCACGTGACCCCTCAGTGTTGGGTCACGTGACCCCTCAGGGGTGGGTCACGTGACCCCTCAGGGGTGGGTCACGTGACCCCTCAGAGGTGGGTCAAGTGACCCCTCAGGGGTGGGTCACGTGACCCCACAGGGGTGGGTCACGTGACCCCTCAGGGGTGGGTGACGTGACCCCTCCAGGGTGGGTCAGGAGACACCTCAAGGGTGAGTCCCGTCACCCGAGGGAGGCTTGTGGTGGGGAGCCTGAGTGCGCACTCGCGGCTCACGTATAGGCCCGAAACCAGCCAGCCGCGGCTCGGAGAAAAGCCATCTCCTGGGGGCCTCCCCATGTCCCTCCACTCCTCAAGGAGGACCCGTTTACGGATGGAAGAAAACGGGGATCTTCGCAGTGGTGGGTTCGGGCCAGAGGGGTCTGCGGGTTTGCCTGCACGTACGCCAGGTGCTCGCACAACCGGCCCAGGTGTTTGAGCCCCGTGGAGGCAGAGGGCTCCTTATTGCTGGATGATAGTGTCCTGCAGGGTTAAGGGAGGGCGTGGGCACTCCCAGGGCGACAGAGGGCACCTGGCCTTTAGAGAGTTCCCTGGAAAATTCCCCGCCCAGGCCCCTGGTCCACAAGTCTATCCTGCGCACAGTGTCTTTGCGAGGCTGGGAGTGCTTCTGGGCAGTGTTCCCCAGCGGAAATCGCGTGGTCCTCTAGGTGGCAGGGAGGGCTCCTGTGTCCACGGACAGGTGCCCAGGGACCCTGTGGAACTGCTGTGACCTCTAAAGGGTGGGTCAGGTGAGCCGAGGGAGGTGTGTGCTTGGGAGCCTGAGTGCGTATGCGCGGCCCACATATAGGCCCAAAACGAGCCAGCCGCGGCTCGGAGAAAAGCCATCTCCTGGGGGCCTCCCCATGTTCTTCCACTCCTCAAGCGTGACCCCTTTACGGATGGAAGAAAAGGGGGATCTTCGCAGTGGTGGGTTCGGGCCAGAGGGGTCGGCGGGTTTGCCTCCACGTACGCCAGGTGCCCGCACACCGGGCCCAGGTGTTTGAGCCCCGTGGAGGCAGAGGGCTGCTTATTGCTGGATGCAAGTGTCCTGCGGGGTCAAGGAACGGCATGGGCACTCCCCCGGCCACACAGGGCGCCGGGCCCTTAGAGAGTTCCATGGGAAATCCCCCGCCCATGCCCCCGGTACCCAAGTCTGTCCTTAGCACACGGTCTGTTCGGGGCTGAAGGTGCTGCTAGGCAATGTGGCCTGTGGGAAATCGTGCGGTCCTCTGAGTGGCAGGGAGGGCTTCTGTTTCCCCGAACAGGTGCGCAGGGACCCTGTAAAACTGCTGTGACCTCTCAAGGTGGGTCATGTGACCCCTCAAGGGTGGGGCAGGTGACCTCCCAAAGGTGGGTCACGGGACCCCGCAAAGGTGGGTCACGAGACCCCTCAAGGGCGGGTCATGTGACCCCAAAAGGGTGGGTCACGAGACCCCTCAAGGGCGGGTCACGTGACCCCAAAAGTGTGGGTCACGAGACTCCTCAAGGGTGGGTCACGTGACCCCTCAGGGGCGGGTCATGTGACCCCTCAGGGGTGGGTCACGAGACCCCTCAGGGGCGGGTCACGTGACCACTCAGTGTTGGGTCACGTGACCCCACAGGGGTTGGTCATGTGACCCCTCAGGGGTGCGTCACGTGACCCCACAGGGGTGGGTCAAGTGACCCCTCAGGGTTGGGTCACGTGACCCCTCAGGGGTGGGTCACGTGACCCCAAAAGTGTGGGTCACGAGACTCCTCAAGGGTGGGTCACGTGACCCCTCAGGGGCGGGTCATGTGACCCCTCAGGGGTGGGTCACGTTACCCCTCAGGGGTGGGTCACGAGACCCCTCAGGGGTGGGTCACGTGACCACTCAGTGTTGGGTCACGTGACCCCACAGGTGTTGGTCATGTGACCCCTCAGGGGTGCGTCACGTGACCCCTCAGTGGTAGGTGAAGTGACCCTTCAGGGGTGGGTAACCAGACCCCTCAGGGGTGAGTCCCGTGACCCGAGGGAGGCTTGTGGTGGGGAGCCGGAGTGCGCACGCGCGGCCCACGTATAGGCCCGAAACCAGCCAGCCGCGGCTCGCAGAAAAGCCATCTCCTGGGGGCCTCCCCATGTTCCTCCACTCCTCAAGGAGGACCCCTTTACGGATGGAAGAAAAGGGGGATCTTTGCAGTGGTGGGTTCGGGCCAGAAGGGTCGGCGGGTTTGCCTCCACGTACGCCAGGTGCCCGCACACCGGGCCCAGGTGTTTGAGCCCCGTCGAGGCAGAGGGCTGCTTATTGCTGGATGCAAGTGTCCTGCGGGGTCAAGGAACCGCCTGGGCACTCCCCCGGCCACACAGGGCGCCGGGCCCTTAGAGAGTTCCATGGGAAATCCCCCGCCCATGCCCCCGGTACCCAAGTCTGTCCTTAGCACACGGTCTGTTCGGGGCTGAAGGTGCTGCTGGGCAGTGTGGCCTGTGGGAAATCGTGCGGTCCTCTGAGTGGCAGGGAGGGCTTCTGTTTCCCCGAACAGGTGCGCAGGGACCCTGTAAAACTGCTGTGACGTCTCAAGGTGGGACATATGACCCCTCAAGGGTGGGGCAGGTGACCTCCCAAGGGTGGGTCAGGGGACCCCTCAAGGGTGGGTCACGAGACCCCTCAAGGTCGGGTCACGTGACCCCAAAAGGGTGGGTCAGGAGACCCCTCAAGGGCGGGTCACGTGACCCCAAAAGGGTGGGTCAGGTGACCCCTCGGGGGCGGGTCACGTGACTCCTCAGGGGTGGGTCACGTGACCACTCAGGGTTGGGTCACGTGACCCCTCAGGGGTGGGTCACGTGACCCCTCAGGGTTGGGTCACGTGACCCCTCCAGGGTGGGTCAGGAGACACCTCAAGGGTGAGTCCCGTGACCCGAGGGAAGCTTGTGGTGGGGAGCCTGAGTGCGCACTCTCGGCCCACGTATAGGCCCGAAACCAGCCAGCCGCGGCTCGGAGAAAAGCCATCTCCTGGGGGCCTCCCCATGTCCCTCCACTCCTCAAGGAGGACCCCTTTACGGATGGAAGAAAAGGGGGATCTTCGCAGTGGTGGGTTCGGGCCAGAGGGGTCTGCGGGTTTGCCTGCACGTACGCCAGGTACTCGCACAACCGGCCCAGGTGTTTGAGCCCCGTGGAGGCAGAGGGCTCCTTATTGCTGGATGATAGTGTCCTGCAGGGTTAAGGGAGGGCGTGGGCACTCCCAGGGCGACAGAGGGCACCTGGCCTTTAGAGAGTTCCCTGGAAAATTCCCCGCCCAGGCCCCTGGTCCACAAGTCTATCCTGCGCACAGTGTCTGTGCCAGGCTGGGAGTGCTTCTGGGCAGTGTTCCCCAGCGGAAATCGCGTGGTCCTCTAGGTGGCAGGGAGGGCTCCTGTGTCCACGGACAGGTGCCCAGGGACCCTGTGGAACTGCTGTGACCTCTAAAGGGTGGGTCAGGTGAGCCGAGGGAGGTGTGTGCTTGGGAGCCTGAGTGCGCATGCGTGGCCCACATATAGGCCCGAAACGAGCCAGCCGCGGCTCGGAGAAAAGCCATCTCCTGGGGGCCTCCCCATGTTCTTCCACTCCTCAAGCATGACCCCTTTACGGATGGAAGAAAAGGGGGATCTTCGCAGTGGTGGGTTCGGGCCAGAGGGGTCGGCGGGTTTGCCTCCACGTACGCCAGGTGCCCGCACACCGGGCCCAGGTGTTTGAGCCCCGTGGAGGCAGAGGGCTGCTTATTGCTGGATGCAAGTGTCCTGCGGGGTCAAGGAACGGCATGGGCACTCCCCCGGCCACACAGGGCGCCGGGCCCTTAGAGAGTTCCATGGGAAATCCCCCGCCCATGCCCCCGGTACCCAAGTCTGTCCTTAGCACACGGTCTGTGCGGGGCTGAAGGTGCTGCTAGGCAGTGTGGCCTGTGGGAAATCGTGCGGTCCTCTGAGTGGCAGGGAGGGCTTCTGTTTCCCCGAACAGGTGCGCAGGGACCCTGTAAAACTGCTGTGACCTCTCAAGGTGGGTCATATGACCCCTCAAGGGTGGGGCAGGTGACCTCCCAAGGGTGTGTCAGGGGACCCCTCAAGGGTGGGTCATGAGACCCCTCAAGGTCGGGTCACGTGACCCCAAAAGGGTGGGTCACGAGACCCCAAAAGGGTGGGTCACAAGACTCCTCAAGATGGGTCACGTGACCCCTCAGGGGCGGGTCATGTGACCCCTCAGGGGTGGGTCACGAGACCCCTCAGGGGTGGGTCACGTGACCCCTCAGTGTTGGGTCACGTGACCCCTCAGAGGTGGGTCAAGTGACCCCTCAGGGGTGGGTCACGTGACCCCACAGGGGTGGGTCAAGTGACCCCTCAGGGTTGGGTCACGTGACCCCTCAGGGGTGGGTCACGTGACCCCTCAGGGGTGGGTGACGTGACCCCTCCAGGGTGGGTCAGGAGACACCTCAAGGGTGAGTCCCGTCACCCGAGGGAGGCTTGTGGTGGGGAGCCTGAGTGCGCACTCGCGGCTCACGTATAGGCCCGAAACCAGCCAGCCGCGGCTCGGAGAAAAGCCATCTCCTGGGGGCCTCCCCATGTCCCTCCACTCCTCAAGGAGGACCCCTTTACGGATGGAAGAAAAGGGGGATCTTCGCAGTGGTGGGTTCGGGCCAGAGGGGTCTGCGGGTTTGCCTGCACGTACGCCAGGTGCTCGCACAACCGGCCCAGGTGTTTGAGCCCCGTGGAGGCAGAGGGCTCCTTATTGCTGGATGATAGTGTCCTGCAGGGTTAAGGGAGGGCGTGGGCACTCCCAGGGCGACAGAGGGCACCTGGCCTTTAGAGAGTTCCCTGGAAAATTCCCCGCCCAGGCCCCTGGTCCACAAGTCTATCCTGCGCACAGTGTCTTTGCGAGGCTGGGAGTGCTTCTGGGCAGTGTTCCCCAGCGGAAATCGCGTGGTCCTCTAGGTGGCAGGGAGGGCTCCTGTGTCCACGGACAGGTGCCCAGGGACCCTGTGGAACTGCTGTGACCTCTAAAGGGTGGGTCAGGTGAGCCGAGGGAGGTGTGTGCTTGGGAGCCTGAGTGCGTATGCGCGGCCCACATATAGGCCCAAAACGAGCCAGCCGCGGCTCGGAGAAAAGCCATCTCCTGGGGGCCTCCCCATGTTCTTCCACTCCTCAAGCGTGACCCCTTTACGGATGGAAGAAAAGGGGGATCTTCGCAGTGGTGGGTTCGGGCCAGAGGGGTCGGCGGGTTTGCCTCCACGTACGCCAGGTGCCCGCACACCGGGCCCAGGTGTTTGAGCCCCGTGGAGGCAGAGGGCTGCTTATTGCTGGATGCAAGTGTCCTGCGGGGTCAAGGAACGGCATGGGCACTCCCCCGGCCACACAGGGCGCCGGGCCCTTAGAGAGTTCCATGGGAAATCCCCCGCCCATGCCCCCGGTACCCAAGTCTGTCCTTAGCACACGGTCTGTTCGGGGCTGAAGGTGCTGCTAGGCAGTGTGGCCTGTGGGAAATCGTGCGGTCCTCTGAGTGGCAGGGAGGGCTTCTGTTTCCCCGAACAGGTGCGCAGGGACCCTGTAAAACTGCTGTGACCTCTCAAGGTGGGTCATGTGACCCCTCAAGGGTGGGGCAGGTGACCTCCCAAAGGTGGGTCACGGGACCCCGCAAAGGTGGGTCACGAGACCCCTCAAGGGCGGGTCACGTGACCCCAAAAGGGTGGGTCACGAGACCCCTCAAGGGCGGGTCACGTGACCCCAAAAGTGTGGGTCACGAGACTCCTCAAGGGTGGGTCACGTGACCCCTCAGGGGCGGGTCATGTGACCCCTCAGGGGTGGGTCACGAGACCCCTCAGGGGCGGGTCACGTGACCACTCAGTGTTGGGTCACGTGACCCCACAGTGGTTGGTCATGTGACCCCTCAGGGGTGCGCCACGTGACCCCACAGGGGTGGGTCAAGTGACCCCTCAGGGGTGGGTCACGTGACCCCTCAGGGGTGGGTCACGTGACCCCAAAAGTGTGGGTCACGAGACTCCTCAAGGGTGGGTCACGTGACCCCTCAGGGGCGGGTCATGTGACCCCTCAGGGGTGGGTCACGTGACCCCTCAGGGGTGGGTCACGAGACCCCTCAGGGGTGGGTCACGTGACCACTCAGTGTTGGGTCACGTGACCCCACAGGTGTTGGTCATGTGGCCCCTCAGGGGTGCGTCACGTGACCCCTCAGTGGTAGGTGAAGTGACCCTTCAGGGGTGGGTAACCAGACCCCTCAGGGGTGAGTCCCGTGACCCGAGGGAGGCTTGTGGTGGGGAGCCGGAGTGCGCACGCGCGGCCCACGTATAGGCCCGAAACCAGCCAGCCGCGGCTCGCAGAAAAGCCATCTCCTGGGGGCCTCCCCATGTTCCTCCACTCCTCAAGGAGGACCCCTTTACGGATGGAAGAAAAGGGGGATCTTTGCAGTGGTGGGTTCGGGCCAGAAGGGTCGGCGGGTTTGCCTCCACGTACGCCAGGTGCCCGCACACCGGGCCCAGGTGTTTGAGCCCCATCGAGGCAGAGGGCTGCTTATTGCTGGATGCAAGTGTCCTGCGGGGTCAAGGAACCGCCTGGGCACTCCCCCGGCCACACAGGGCGCCGGGCCCTTAGAGAGTTCCGTGGGAAATCCCCCGCCCATGCCCCCGGTACCCAAGTCTGTCCTTAGCACACGGTCTGTTCGGGGCTGAAGGTGCTGCTAGGCAGTGTGGCCTGTGGGAAATCGTGCGGTCCTCTGAGTGGCAGGGAGGGCTTCTGTTTCCCCGAACAGGTGCGCAGGGACCCTGTAAAACTGCTGTGACGTCTCAAGGTGGGACATATGACCCCTCAAGGGTGGGGCAGGTGACCTCCCAAGGGTGGGTCAGGGCACCCCTCAAGGGTGGGTCACGAGACCCCTCAAGGTCGGGTCACGTGACCCCAAAAGGGTGGGTCAGGAGACCCCTCAAGGGCGGGTCACGTGACCCCAAAAGGGTGGGTCAGGTGACCCCTCGGGGGCGGGTCACGTGACTCCTCAGGGGTGGGTCACGTGACCACTCAGGGTTGGGTCACGTGACCCCTCAGGGGTGGGTCACGTGACCACTCAGGGTTGGGTCACGTGACCCCTCCAGGGTGGGTCAGGAGACACCTCAAGGGTGAGTCCCGTGACCCGAGGGAAGCTTGTGGTGGGGAGCCTGAGTGCGCACGCTCGGCCCACGTATAGGCCCGAAACCAGCCAGCCGCGGCTCGGAGAAAATCCATCTCCTGGGGGCCTCCCCATGTCCCTCCACTCCTCAAGGAGGACCCCTTTACGGATGGAAGAAAAGGGGGATCTTCGCAGTGGTGGGTTCGGGCCAGAGGGGTCTGCGGGTTTGCCTGCACGTACGCCAGGTGCTCGCACAACCGGCCCAGGTGTTTGAGCCCCGTGGAGGCAGAGGGCTCCTTATTGCTGGATGATAGTGTCCTGCAGGGTTAAGGGAGGGCGTGGGCACTCCCAGGGCGACAGAGGGCACCTGGCCTTTAGAGAGTTCCCTGGAAAATTCCCCGCCCAGGCCCCTGGTCCACAAGTCTATCCTGCGCACAGTGTCTGTGCCAGGCTGGGAGTGCTTCTGGGCAGTGTTCCCCAGCGGAAATCGCGTGGTCCTCTAGGTGGCAGGGAGGGCTCCTGTGTCCACGGACAGGTGCCCAGGGACCCTGTGGAACTGCTGTGACCTCTAAAGGGTGGGTCAGGTGAGCCGAGGGAGGTGTGTGCTTGGGAGCCTGAGTGCGTATGCGCGGCCCACATATAGGCCCGAAACGAGCCAGCCGCGGCTCGGAGAAAAGCCATCTCCTGGGGGCCTCCCCATGTTCTTCCACTCCTCAAGCGTGACCCCTTTACGGATGGAAGAAAAGGGGGATCTTCGCAGTGGTGGGTTCGGGCCAGAGGGGTCGGCGGGTTTGCCTCCACGTACGCCAGGTGCCCGCACACCGGGCCCAGGTGTTTGAGCCCCGTGGAGGCAGAGGGCTGCTTATTGCTGGATGCAAGTGTCCTGCGGGGTCAAGGAACGGCATGGGCACTCCCCCGGCCACACAGGGCGCCGGGCCCTTAGAGAGTTCCATGGGAAATCCCCCGCCCATGCCCCCGGTACCCAAGTCTGTCCTTAGCACACGGTCTGTGCGGGGCTGAAGGTGCTGCTAGGCAGTGTGGCCTGTGGGAAATCGTGCGGTCCTCTGAGTGGCAGGGAGGGCTTCTGTTTCCCCGAACAGGTGCGCAGGGACCCTGTAAAACTGCTGTGACCTCTCAAGGTGGGTCATATGACCCCTCAAGGGTGGGGCAGGTGACCTCCCAAGGGTGTGTCAGGGGACCCCACAAGGGTGGGTCATGAGACCCCTCAAGGTCGGGTCACGTGACCCCAAAAGGGTGGGTCACGAGACTCCTCAAGGATGGGTCACGTGATCCCTCAGGGGCGGGTCATGTGACCCCTCAGGGGTCGGTCACGAGACCCCTCAGGGGTGGGTCACGTGACCCCTCAGTGTTGGGTCACGTGACCCCTCAGAGGTGGGTCATGTGACCCCTCAGGGGTGGGTCACGTGACCCCTCAGGGGTGGGTCACGTGACCCCTCAGGGGTGGGTCACGTGACCCCTCAGGGGTGGGTGACGTGACCCCTCCAGGGTGGGTCAGGAGACACCTCAAGGGTGAGTCCCGTCACCCGAGGGAGGCTTGTGGTGGGGAGCCTGAGTGCGCACTCGCGGCTCACGTATAGGCCCGAAACCAGCCAGCCGCGGCTCGGAGAAAAGCCATCTCCTGGGGGCCTCCCCATGTCCCTCCACTCCTCAAGGAGGACCCCTTTTCGGATGGAAGAAAAGGGGGATCTTCGCAGTGGTGGGTTCGGGCCAGAGGGGTCTGCGGGTTTGCCTGCACGTACGCCAGGTGCTCGCACAACCGGCCCAGGTGTTTGAGCCCCGTGGAGGCAGAGGGCTCCTTATTGCTGGATGATAGTGTCCTGCAGGGTTAAGGGAGGGCGTGGGCACTCCCAGGGCGACAGAGGGCACCTGGCCTTTAGAGAGTTCCCTGGAAAATTCCCCGCCCAGGCCCCTGGTCCACAAGTCTATCCTGCGCACAGTGTCTTTGCGAGGCTGGGAGTGCTTCTGGGCAGTGTTCCCCAGCGGAAATCGCGTGGTCCTCTAGGTGGCAGGGAGGGCTCCTGTGTCCACGGACAGGTGCCCAGGGACCCTGTGGAACTGCTGTGACCTCTAAAGGGTGGGTCAGGTGAGCCGAGGGAGGTGTGTGCTTGGGAGCCTGAGTGCGTATGCGCGGCCCACATATAGGCCCGAAACGAGCCAGCCGCGGCTCGGAGAAAAGCCATCTCCTGGGGGCCTCCCCATGTTCTTCCACTCCTCAAGCGTGACCCCTTTACGGATGGAAGAAAAGGGGGATCTTCGCAGTGGTGGGTTCGGGCCAGAGGGGTCGGCGGGTTTGCCTCCACGTACGCCAGGTGCCCGCACACCGGGCCCAGGTGTTTGAGCCCCGTGGAGGCAGAGGGCTGCTTATTGCTGGATGCAAGTGTCCTGCGGGGTCAAGGAACGGCATGGGCACTCCCCCGGCCACACAGGGCGCCGGGCCCTTAGAGAGTTCCATGGGAAATCCCCCGCCCATGCCCCCGGTACCCAAGTCTGTCCTTAGCACACGGTCTGTTCGGGGCTGAAGGTGCTGCTAGGCAGTGTGGCCTGTGGGAAATCGTGCGGTCCTCTGAGTGGCAGGGAGGGCTTCTGTTTCCCCGAACAGGTGCGCAGGGACCCTGTAAAACTGCTGTGACCTCTCAAGGTGGGTCATGTGACCCCTCAAGGGTGGGGCAGGTGACCTCCCAAAGGTGGGTCACGGGACCCCGCAAAGGTGGGTCACGAGACCCCTCAAGGGCGGGTCACGTGACCCCAAAAGGGTGGGTCACGAGACCCCTCAAGGGCGGGTCACGTGACCCCAAAAGTGTGGGTCATGAGACTCCTCAAGGGTGGGTCACGTGACCCCTCAGGGGCGGGTCATGTGACCCCTCAGGGGTGCGTCACGTGACCCCACAGGTGTGGGTCAAGTGACCCCTCAGGGTTGGGTCACGTGACCCCTCAGGGGTGGGTCACGTGACCCCAAAAGTGTGGGTCACGAGACTCCTCAAGGGTGGGTCACGTGACCCCTCAGGGGCGGGTCATGTGACCCCTCAGGGGTGGGTCACGTGACCCCTCAGGGGTGGGTCACGAGACCCCTCAGGGGTGGGTCACGTGACCACTCAGTGTTGGGTCACGTGACCCCACAGGGGTTGGCCATGTGACCCCTCAGGGGTGCGTCACGTGACCCCTCAGTGGTAGGTGAAGTGACCCTTCAGGGGTGGGTAACCAGACCCCTCAGGGGTGAGTCCCGTGACCCGAGGGAGGCTTGTGGTGGGGAGCCTGAGTGCGCACGCGCGGCCCACGTATAGGCCCGAAACCAGCCAGCCGCGGCTCGCAGAAAAGCCATCTCCTGGGGGCCTCCCCATGTTCCTCCACTCCTCAAGGAGGACCCCTTTACGGATGGAAGAAAAGGGGGATCTTTGCAGTGGTGGGTTCGGGCCAGAAGGGTCGGCGGGTTTGCCTCCACGTACGCCAGGTGCCCCCACACCGGGCCCAGGTGTTTGAGCCCCATCGAGGCAGAGGGCTGCTTATTGCTGGATGCAAGTGTCCTGCGGGGTCAAGGAACCGCCTGGGCACTCCCCCGGCCACACAGGGCGCCGGGCCCTTAGAGAGTTCCATGGGAAATCCCCCGCCCATGCCCCCGGTACCCAAGTCTGTCCTTAGCACACGGTCTGTTCGGGGCTGAAGGTGCTGCTAGGCAGTGTGGCCTGTGGGAAATCGTGCGGTCCTCTGAGTGGCAGGGAGGGCTTCTGTTTCCCCGAACAGGTGCGCAGGGACCCTGTAAAACTGCTGTGACCTCTCAAGGTGGGACATATGACCCCTCAAGGGTGGGGCAGGTGACCTCCCAAGGGTGGGTCAGGGGACCCCTCAAGGGTGGGTCACGAGACCCCTCAAGGTCGGGTCACCTGACCCCAAAAGGGTGGGTCAGGAGACCCCTCAAGGGCGGGTCACGTGACCCCTCGGGGGCGGGTCACGTGACTCCACAGGGGTGGGTCAAGTGACCACTCAGGGTTGGGTCACGTGACCCCTCAGGGTTGGGTCACGTGACCCCTCAGGGTTGGGTCACGTGACCCCTCCAGGGTGGGTCAGGAGACACCTCAAGGGTGAGTCCCGTGTCCCGAGGGAGGCTTGTGGTGGGGAGCCTGAGTGCGCACGCTCGGCCCACGTATAGGCCCGAAACCAGCCAGCCGCGGCTCGGAGAAAAGCCATCTCCTGGGGGCTTCCCCATGTCCCTCCACTCCTCAAGGAGGACCCGTTTACGGATGGAAGAAAAGGGGGATCTTCGCAGTGGTGGGTTCGGGCCAGAGGGGTCTGCGGGTTTGCCTGCACGTACGCCAGGTGCTCGCACAACCGGCCCAGGTGTTTGAGCCCCGTGGAGGCAGAGGGCTCCTTATTGCTGGATGATAGTGTCCTGCAGGGTTAAGGGAGGGCGTGGGCACTCCCAGGGCGACAGAGGGCACCTGGCCTTTAGAGAGTTCCCTGGAAAATTCCCCGCCCAGGCCCCTGGTCCACAAGTCTATCCTGCGCACAGTGTCTGTGCCAGGCTGGGAGTGCTTCTGGGCAGTGTTCCCCAGCGGAAATCGCGTGGTCCTCTAGGTGGCAGGGAGGGCTCCTGTGTCCACGGACAGGTGCCCAGGGACCCTGTGGAACTGCTGTGACCTCTAAAGGGTGGGTCAGGTGAGCCGAGGGAGGTGTGTGCTTGGGAGCCTGAGTGCGCATGCGTGGCCCACATATAGGCCCGAAACGAGCCAGCCGCGGCTCGGAGAAAAGCCATCTCCTGGGGGCCTCCCCATGTTCTTCCACTCCTCAAGCGTGACCCCTTTACGGATGGAAGAAAAGGGGGATCTTCGCAGTGGTGGGTTCGGGCCAGAGGGGTCGGCGGGTTTGCCTCCACGTACGCCAGGTGCCCGCACACCGGGCCCAGGTGTTTGAGCCCCGTGGAGGCAGAGGGCTGCTTATTGCTGGATGCAAGTGTCCTGCGGGGTCAAGGAACGGCATGGGCACTCCCCCGGCCACACAGGGCGCCGGGCCCTTAGAGAGTTCCATGGGAAATCCCCCGCCCATGCCCCCGGTACCCAAGTCTGTCCTTAGCACACGGTCTGTGCGGGGCTGAAGGTGCTGCTAGGCAGTGTGGCCTGTGGGAAATCGTGCGGTCCTCTGAGTGGCAGGGAGGGCTTCTGTTTCCCCGAACAGGTGCGCAGGGACCCTGTAAAACTGCTGTGACCTCTCAAGGTGGGTCATATGACCCCTCAAGGGTGGGGCAGGTGACCTCCCAAGGGTGTGTCAGGGGACCCCACAAGGGTGGGTCATGAGACCCCTCAAGGTCGGGTCACGTGACCCCAAAAGGGTGGGTCACGAGACTCCTCAAGGATGGGTCACGTGATCCCTCAGGGGCGGGTCATGTGACCCCTCAGGGGTCGGTCACGAGACCCCTCAGGGGTGGGTCACGTGACCCCTCAGTGTTGGGTCACGTGACCCCTCAGAGGTGGGTCATGTGACCCCTCAGGGGTGGGTCACGTGACCCCTCAGGGGTGGGTCACGTGACCCCTCAGGGGTGGGTCACGTGACCCCTCAGGGGTGGGTGACGTGACCCCTCCAGGGTGGGTCAGGAGACACCTCAAGGGTGAGTCCCGTCACCCGAGGGAGGCTTGTGGTGGGGAGCCTGAGTGCGCACTCGCGGCTCACGTATAGGCCCGAAACCAGCCAGCCGCGGCTCGGAGAAAAGCCATCTCCTGGGGGCCTCCCCATGTCCCTCCACTCCTCAAGGAGGACCCCTTTTCGGATGGAAGAAAAGGGGGATCTTCGCAGTGGTGGGTTCGGGCCAGAGGGGTCTGCGGGTTTGCCTGCACGTACGCCAGGTGCTCGCACAACCGGCCCAGGTGTTTGAGCCCCGTGGAGGCAGAGGGCTCCTTATTGCTGGATGATAGTGTCCTGCAGGGTTAAGGGAGGGCGTGGGCACTCCCAGGGCGACAGAGGGCACCTGGCCTTTAGAGAGTTCCCTGGAAAATTCCCCGCCCAGGCCCCTGGTCCACAAGTCTATCCTGCGCACAGTGTCTTTGCGAGGCTGGGAGTGCTTCTGGGCAGTGTTCCCCAGCGGAAATCGCGTGGTCCTCTAGGTGGCAGGGAGGGCTCCTGTGTCCACGGACAGGTGCCCAGGGACCCTGTGGAACTGCTGTGACCTCTAAAGGGTGGGTCAGGTGAGCCGAGGGAGGTGTGTGCTTGGGAGCCTGAGTGCGTATGCGCGGCCCACATATAGGCCCGAAACGAGCCAGCCGCGGCTCGGAGAAAAGCCATCTCCTGGGGGCCTCCCCATGTTCTTCCACTCCTCAAGCGTGACCCCTTTACGGATGGAAGAAAAGGGGGATCTTCGCAGTGGTGGGTTCGGGCCAGAGGGGTCGGCGGGTTTGCCTCCACGTACGCCAGGTGCCCGCACACCGGGCCCAGGTGTTTGAGCCCCGTGGAGGCAGAGGGCTGCTTATTGCTGGATGCAAGTGTCCTGCGGGGTCAAGGAACGGCATGGGCACTCCCCCGGCCACACAGGGCGCCGGGCCCTTAGAGAGTTCCATGGGAAATCCCCCGCCCATGCCCCCGGTACCCAAGTCTGTCCTTAGCACACGGTCTGTTCGGGGCTGAAGGTGCTGCTAGGCAGTGTGGCCTGTGGGAAATCGTGCGGTCCTCTGAGTGGCAGGGAGGGCTTCTGTTTCCCCGAACAGGTGCGCAGGGACCCTGTAAAACTGCTGTGACCTCTCAAGGTGGGTCATGTGACCCCTCAAGGGTGGGGCAGGTGACCTCCCAAAGGTGGGTCACGGGACCCCGCAAAGGTGGGTCACGAGACCCCTCAAGGGCGGGTCACGTGACCCCAAAAGGGTGGGTCACGAGACCCCTCAAGGGCGGGTCACGTGACCCCAAAAGTGTGGGTCATGAGACTCCTCAAGGGTGGGTCACGTGACCCCTCAGGGGCGGGTCATGTGACCCCTCAGGGGTGCGTCACGTGACCCCACAGGTGTGGGTCAAGTGACCCCTCAGGGTTGGGTCACGTGACCCCTCAGGGGTGGGTCACGTGACCCCAAAAGTGTGGGTCACGAGACTCCTCAAGGGTGGGTCACGTGACCCCTCAGGGGCGGGTCATGTGACCCCTCAGGGGTGGGTCACGTGACCCCTCAGGGGTGGGTCACGAGACCCCTCAGGGGTGGGTCACGTGACCACTCAGTGTTGGGTCACGTGACCCCACAGGGGTTGGCCATGTGACCCCTCAGGGGTGCGTCACGTGACCCCTCAGTGGTAGGTGAAGTGACCCTTCAGGGGTGGGTAACCAGACCCCTCAGGGGTGAGTCCCGTGACCCGAGGGAGGCTTGTGGTGGGGAGCCTGAGTGCGCACGCGCGGCCCACGTATAGGCCCGAAACCAGCCAGCCGCGGCTCGCAGAAAAGCCATCTCCTGGGGGCCTCCCCATGTTCCTCCACTCCTCAAGGAGGACCCCTTTACGGATGGAAGAAAAGGGGGATCTTTGCAGTGGTGGGTTCGGGCCAGAAGGGTCGGCGGGTTTGCCTCCACGTACGCCAGGTGCCCCCACACCGGGCCCAGGTGTTTGAGCCCCATCGAGGCAGAGGGCTGCTTATTGCTGGATGCAAGTGTCCTGCGGGGTCAAGGAACCGCCTGGGCACTCCCCCGGCCACACAGGGCGCCGGGCCCTTAGAGAGTTCCATGGGAAATCCCCCGCCCATGCCCCCGGTACCCAAGTCTGTCCTTAGCACACGGTCTGTTCGGGGCTGAAGGTGCTGCTAGGCAGTGTGGCCTGTGGGAAATCGTGCGGTCCTCTGAGTGGCAGGGAGGGCTTCTGTTTCCCCGAACAGGTGCGCAGGGACCCTGTAAAACTGCTGTGACCTCTCAAGGTGGGACATATGACCCCTCAAGGGTGGGGCAGGTGACCTCCCAAGGGTGGGTCAGGGGACCCCTCAAGGGTGGGTCACGAGACCCCTCAAGGTCGGGTCACGTGACCCCAAAAGGGTGGGTCAGGAGACCCCTCAAGGGCGGGTCACGTGACCCCTCGGGGGCGGGTCACGTGACTCCACAGGGGTGGGTCAAGTGACCACTCAGGGTTGGGTCACGTGACCCCTCAGGGTTGGGTCACGTGACCCCTCAGGGTTGGGTCACGTGACCCCTCCAGGGTGGGTCAGGAGACACCTCAAGGGTGAGTCCCGTGTCCCGAGGGAGGCTTGTGGTGGGGAGCCTGAGTGCGCACGCTCGGCCCACGTATAGGCCCGAAACCAGCCAGCCGCGGCTCGGAGAAAAGCCATCTCCTGGGGGCTTCCCCATGTCCCTCCACTCCTCAAGGAGGACCCGTTTACGGATGGAAGAAAAGGGGGATCTTCGCAGTGGTGGGTTCGGGCCAGAGGGGTCTGCGGGTTTGCCTGCACGTACGCCAGGTGCTCGCACAACCGGCCCAGGTGT
Organism: Desmodus rotundus; assembly: GCF_022682495.2. NCBI lineage: Eukaryota > Metazoa > Chordata > Mammalia > Chiroptera > Phyllostomidae > Desmodus > Desmodus rotundus. The sequence goes on from NW_026527191.1 coordinate 45,121, forward strand.
TTGAGCCCCGTGGAGGCAGAGGGCTCCTTATTGCTGGATGATAGTGTCCTGCAGGGTTAAGGGAGGGCGTGGGCACTCCCAGGGCGACAGAGGGCACCTGGCCTTTAGAGAGTTCCCTGGAAAATTCCCCGCCCAGGCCCCTGGTCCACAAGTCTATCCTGCGCACAGTGTCTGTGCCAGGCTGGGAGTGCTTCTGGGCAGTGTTCCCCAGCGGAAATCGCGTGGTCCTCTAGGTGGCAGGGAGGGCTCCTGTGTCCACGGACAGGTGCCCAGGGACCCTGTGGAACTGCTGTGACCTCTAAAGGGTGGGTCAGGTGAGCCGAGGGAGGTGTGTGCTTGGGAGCCTGAGTGCGCATGCGTGGCCCACATATAGGCCCGAAACGAGCCAGCCGCGGCTCGGAGAAAAGCCATCTCCTGGGGGCCTCCCCATGTTCTTCCACTCCTCAAGCGTGACCCCTTTACGGATGGAAGAAAAGGGGGATCTTCGCAGTGGTGGGTTCGGGCCAGAGGGGTCGGCGGGTTTGCCTCCACGTACGCCAGGTGCCCGCACACCGGGCCCAGGTGTTTGAGCCCCGTGGAGGCAGAGGGCTGCTTATTGCTGGATGCAAGTGTCCTGCGGGGTCAAGGAACGGCATGGGCACTCCCCCGGCCACACAGGGCGCCGGGCCCTTAGAGAGTTCCATGGGAAATCCCCCGCCCATGCCCCCGGTACCCAAGTCTGTCCTTAGCACACGGTCTGTGCGGGGCTGAAGGTGCTGCTAGGCAGTGTGGCCTGTGGGAAATCGTGCGGTCCTCTGAGTGGCAGGGAGGGCTTCTGTTTCCCCGAACAGGTGCGCAGGGACCCTGTAAAACTGCTGTGACCTCTCAAGGTGGGTCATATGACCCCTCAAGGGTGGGGCAGGTGACCTCCCAAGGGTGTGTCAGGGGACCCCACAAGGGTGGGTCATGAGACCCCTCAAGGTCGGGTCACGTGACCCCAAAAGGGTGGGTCACGAGACTCCTCAAGGATGGGTCACGTGATCCCTCAGGGGCGGGTCATGTGACCCCTCAGGGGTCGGTCACGAGACCCCTCAGGGGTGGGTCACGTGACCCCTCAGTGTTGGGTCACGTGACCCCTCAGAGGTGGGTCATGTGACCCCTCAGGGGTGGGTCACGTGACCCCTCAGGGGTGGGTCACGTGACCCCTCAGGGGTGGGTCACGTGACCCCTCAGGGGTGGGTGACGTGACCCCTCCAGGGTGGGTCAGGAGACACCTCAAGGGTGAGTCCCGTCACCCGAGGGAGGCTTGTGGTGGGGAGCCTGAGTGCGCACTCGCGGCTCACGTATAGGCCCGAAACCAGCCAGCCGCGGCTCGGAGAAAAGCCATCTCCTGGGGGCCTCCCCATGTCCCTCCACTCCTCAAGGAGGACCCCTTTTCGGATGGAAGAAAAGGGGGATCTTCGCAGTGGTGGGTTCGGGCCAGAGGGGTCTGCGGGTTTGCCTGCACGTACGCCAGGTGCTCGCACAACCGGCCCAGGTGTTTGAGCCCCGTGGAGGCAGAGGGCTCCTTATTGCTGGATGATAGTGTCCTGCAGGGTTAAGGGAGGGCGTGGGCACTCCCAGGGCGACAGAGGGCACCTGGCCTTTAGAGAGTTCCCTGGAAAATTCCCCGCCCAGGCCCCTGGTCCACAAGTCTATCCTGCGCACAGTGTCTTTGCGAGGCTGGGAGTGCTTCTGGGCAGTGTTCCCCAGCGGAAATCGCGTGGTCCTCTAGGTGGCAGGGAGGGCTCCTGTGTCCACGGACAGGTGCCCAGGGACCCTGTGGAACTGCTGTGACCTCTAAAGGGTGGGTCAGGTGAGCCGAGGGAGGTGTGTGCTTGGGAGCCTGAGTGCGTATGCGCGGCCCACATATAGGCCCGAAACGAGCCAGCCGCGGCTCGGAGAAAAGCCATCTCCTGGGGGCCTCCCCATGTTCTTCCACTCCTCAAGCGTGACCCCTTTACGGATGGAAGAAAAGGGGGATCTTCGCAGTGGTGGGTTCGGGCCAGAGGGGTCGGCGGGTTTGCCTCCACGTACGCCAGGTGCCCGCACACCGGGCCCAGGTGTTTGAGCCCCGTGGAGGCAGAGGGCTGCTTATTGCTGGATGCAAGTGTCCTGCGGGGTCAAGGAACGGCATGGGCACTCCCCCGGCCACACAGGGCGCCGGGCCCTTAGAGAGTTCCATGGGAAATCCCCCGCCCATGCCCCCGGTACCCAAGTCTGTCCTTAGCACACGGTCTGTTCGGGGCTGAAGGTGCTGCTAGGCAGTGTGGCCTGTGGGAAATCGTGCGGTCCTCTGAGTGGCAGGGAGGGCTTCTGTTTCCCCGAACAGGTGCGCAGGGACCCTGTAAAACTGCTGTGACCTCTCAAGGTGGGTCATGTGACCCCTCAAGGGTGGGTCAGGTGACCTCCCAAAGGTGGGTCACGGGACCCCGCAAAGGTGGGTCACGAGACCCCTCAAGGGCGGGTCACGTGACCCCAAAAGGGTGGGTCACGAGACCCCTCAAGGGCGGGTCACGTGACCCCAAAAGTGTGGGTCATGAGACTCCTCAAGGGTGGGTCACGTGACCCCTCAGGGGCGGGTCATGTGACCCCTCAGGGGTGCGTCACGTGACCCCACAGGTGTGGGTCAAGTGACCCCTCAGGGTTGGGTCACGTGACCCCTCAGGGGTGGGTCACGTGACCCCAAAAGTGTGGGTCACGAGACTCCTCAAGGGTGGGTCACGTGACCCCTCAGGGGCGGGTCATGTGACCCCTCAGGGGTGGGTCACGTGACCCCTCAGGGGTGGGTCACGAGACCCCTCAGGGGTGGGTCACGTGACCACTCAGTGTTGGGTCACGTGACCCCACAGGGGTTGGCCATGTGACCCCTCAGGGGTGCGTCACGTGACCCCTCAGTGGTAGGTGAAGTGACCCTTCAGGGGTGGGTAACCAGACCCCTCAGGGGTGAGTCCCGTGACCCGAGGGAGGCTTGTGGTGGGGAGCCTGAGTGCGCACGCGCGGCCCACGTATAGGCCCGAAACCAGCCAGCCGCGGCTCGCAGAAAAGCCATCTCCTGGGGGCCTCCCCATGTTCCTCCACTCCTCAAGGAGGACCCCTTTACGGATGGAAGAAAAGGGGGATCTTTGCAGTGGTGGGTTCGGGCCAGAAGGGTCGGCGGGTTTGCCTCCACGTACGCCAGGTGCCCCCACACCGGGCCCAGGTGTTTGAGCCCCATCGAGGCAGAGGGCTGCTTATTGCTGGATGCAAGTGTCCTGCGGGGTCAAGGAACCGCCTGGGCACTCCCCCGGCCACACAGGGCGCCGGGCCCTTAGAGAGTTCCATGGGAAATCCCCCGCCCATGCCCCCGGTACCCAAGTCTGTCCTTAGCACACGGTCTGTTCGGGGCTGAAGGTGCTGCTAGGCAGTGTGGCCTGTGGGAAATCGTGCGGTCCTCTGAGTGGCAGGGAGGGCTTCTGTTTCCCCGAACAGGTGCGCAGGGACCCTGTAAAACTGCTGTGACCTCTCAAGGTGGGACATATGACCCCTCAAGGGTGGGGCAGGTGACCTCCCAAGGGTGGGTCAGGGGACCCCTCAAGGGTGGGTCACGAGACCCCTCAAGGTCGGGTCACGTGACCCCAAAAGGGTGGGTCAGGAGACCCCTCAAGGGCGGGTCACGTGACCCCTCGGGGGCGGGTCACGTGACTCCACAGGGGTGGGTCAAGTGACCACTCAGGGTTGGGTCACGTGACCCCTCAGGGTTGGGTCACGTGACCCCTCAGGGTTGGGTCACGTGACCCCTCCAGGGTGGGTCAGGAGACACCTCAAGGGTGAGTCCCGTGTCCCGAGGGAGGCTTGTGGTGGGGAGCCTGAGTGCGCACGCTCGGCCCACGTATAGGCCCGAAACCAGCCAGCCGCGGCTCGGAGAAAAGCCATCTCCTGGGGGCTTCCCCATGTCCCTCCACTCCTCAAGGAGGACCCGTTTACGGATGGAAGAAAAGGGGGATCTTCGCAGTGGTGGGTTCGGGCCAGAGGGGTCTGCGGGTTTGCCTGCACGTACGCCAGGTGCTCGCACAACCGGCCCAGGTGTTTGAGCCCCGTGGAGGCAGAGGGCTCCTTATTGCTGGATGATAGTGTCCTGCAGGGTTAAGGGAGGGCGTGGGCACTCCCAGGGCGACAGAGGGCACCTGGCCTTTAGAGAGTTCCCTGGAAAATTCCCCGCCCAGGCCCCTGGTCCACAAGTCTATCCTGCGCACAGTGTCTGTGCCAGGCTGGGAGTGCTTCTGGGCAGTGTTCCCCAGCGGAAATCGCGTGGTCCTCTAGGTGGCAGGGAGGGCTCCTGTGTCCACGGACAGGTGCCCAGGGACCCTGTGGAACTGCTGTGACCTCTAAAGGGTGGGTCAGGTGAGCCGAGGGAGGTGTGTGCTTGGGAGCCTGAGTGCGCATGCGTGGCCCACATATAGGCCCGAAACGAGCCAGCCGCGGCTCGGAGAAAAGCCATCTCCTGGGGGCCTCCCCATGTTCTTCCACTCCTCAAGCGTGACCCCTTTACGGATGGAAGAAAAGGGGGATCTTCGCAGTGGTGGGTTCGGGCCAGAGGGGTCGGCGGGTTTGCCTCCACGTACGCCAGGTGCCCGCACACCGGGCCCAGGTGTTTGAGCCCCGTGGAGGCAGAGGGCTGCTTATTGCTGGATGCAAGTGTCCTGCGGGGTCAAGGAACGGCATGGGCACTCCCCCGGCCACACAGGGCGCCGGGCCCTTAGAGAGTTCCATGGGAAATCCCCCGCCCATGCCCCCGGTACCCAAGTCTGTCCTTAGCACACGGTCTGTGCGGGGCTGAAGGTGCTGCTAGGCAGTGTGGCCTGTGGGAAATCGTGCGGTCCTCTGAGTGGCAGGGAGGGCTTCTGTTTCCCCGAACAGGTGCGCAGGGACCCTGTAAAACTGCTGTGACCTCTCAAGGTGGGTCATATGACCCCTCAAGGGTGGGGCAGGTGACCTCCCAAGGGTGTGTCAGGGGACCCCTCAAGGGTGGGTCATGAGACCCCTCAAGGTCGGGTCACGTGACCCCAAAAGGGTGGGTCACGAGACCCCTCAAGGGCGGGTCACGTGACCCCAAAAGGGTGGGTCACGTGACCCCTCAGGGGCGGGTCATGTGACCCCTCAGGGGTGGGTCACGAGACCCCTCAGGGGTGGGTCACGTGACGACTCAGTGTTGGGTCACGTGACCCCTCAGAGGTGGGTCATGTGACCCCTCAGGGGTGGGTCACGTGACCACTCAGTGTTGGGTCACGTGACCCCACAGGGGTTGGTCATGTGACCCCTCAGGGGTGCGTCACGTGACCCCACAGGGGTGGGTCAAGTGACCCCTCAGGGTTGGGTCACGTTACCCCTCAGGGTTGGGTCACGTGACCCCTCAGGGGTGGGTCACGTGACCCCTCAGGGTTGGGTCACGTGACCCCTCAGGGGTGGGTCACGTGACCCCTCAGGGTTGGGTGACGTGACCCCTCCAGGGTGGGTCAGGAGACACCTCAAGGGTGAGTCCCGTCACCCGAGGGAGGCTTGTGGTGGGGAGCCTGAGTGCGCACTCGCGGCTCACGTATAGGCCCGAAAACAGCCAGCCGCGGCTCGGAGAAAAGCCATCTCCTGGGGGCCTCCCCATGTCCCTCCACTCCTCAAGGAGGACCCCTTTACGGATGGAAGAAAAGGGGGATCTTCGCAGTGGTGGGTTCGGGCCAGAGGGGTCTGCGGGTTTGCCTGCACGTACGCCAGGTGCTCGCACAACCGGCCCAGGTGTTTGAGCCCCGTGGAGGCAGAGGGCTCCTTATTGCTGGATGATAGTGTCCTGCAGGGTTAAGGGAGGGCGTGGGCACTCCCAGGGCGACAGAGGGCACCTGGCCTTTAGAGAGTTCCCTGGAAAATTCCCCGCCCAGGCCCCTGGTCCACAAGTCTATCCTGCGCACAGTGTCTGTGCCAGGCTGGGAGTGCTTCTGGGCAGTGTTCCCCAGCGGAAATCGCGTGGTCCTCTAGGTGGCAGGGAGGGCTCCTGTGTCCACGGACAGGTGCCCAGGGACCCTGTGGAACTGCTGTGACCTCTAAAGGGTGGGTCAGGTGAGCCGAGGGAGGTGTGTGCTTGGGAGCCTGAGTGCGTATGCGCGGCCCACATATAGGCCCGAAACGAGCCAGCCGCGGCTCGGAGAAAAGCCATCTCCTGGGGGCCTCCCCATGTTCTTCCACTCCTCAAGCGTGACCCCTTTACGGATGGAAGAAAAGGGGGATCTTCGCAGTGGTGGGTTCGGGCCAGAGGGGTCGGCGGGTTTGCCTCCACGTACGCCAGGTGCCCGCACACCGGGCCCAGGTGTTTGAGCCCCGTGGAGGCAGAGGGCTGCTTATTGCTGGATGCAAGTGTCCTGCGGGGTCAAGGAACCGCCTGGGCACTCCCCCGGCCACACAGGGCGCCGGGCCCTTAGAGAGTTCCATGGGAAATCCCCCGCCCATGCCCCCGGTACCCAAGTCTGTCCTTAGCACACGGTCTGTGCGGGGCTGAAGGTGCTGCTAGGCAGTGTGGCCTGTGGGAAATCGTGCGGTCCTCTGAGTGGCAGGGAGGGCTTCTGTTTCCCCGAACAGGTGCGCAGGGACCCTGTAAAACTGCTGTGACCTCTCAAGGTGGGTCATGTGACCCCTCAAGGGTGGGTCAGGTGACCTCCCAAAGGTGGGTCACGGGACCCCGCAAAGGTGGGTCACGAGACCCCTCAAGGGCGGGTCACGTGACCCCAAAAGGGTGGGTCACGAGACCCCTCAAGGGCGGGTCACTTGACCCCTCAGGGGTGGGTCACGAGACCCCTCAGGGGTGGGTCACGTGACCACTCAGTGTTGGGTCACGTGACCCCACAGGGGTTGGTCATGTGACCCCTCAGGGGTGTGTCACGTGACCCCACAGGGGTGGGTCAAGTGACCCCTCAGGGTTGGGTCACGTGACCCCTCAGGGGTGGGTCACGTGACCCCTCAGGGGTGGGTGACGTGACCCCTCCAGGGTGGGTCAGGAGACACCTCAAGGGTGAGTCCCGTGACCCGAGGGAGGCTTGTGGTGGGGAGCCTGAGTGGGCACTGGCGGCTCACGTATAGGCCCGAAACCAGCCAGCCGCGGCTCGGAGAAAAGCCATCTCCTGGGGGCCTCCCCATGTCCCTCCACTCCTCAAGGAGGACCCCTTTTCAGATGGAAGAAAAGGGGGATCTTCGCAGTGGTGGGTTCGGGCCAGAGGGGTCTGCGGGTTTGCCTGCACGTACGCCAGGTGCTCGCACAACCGGCCCAGGTGTTTGAGCCCCGTGGAGGCAGAGGGCTCCTTATTGCTGGATGATAGTGTCCTGCAGGGTTAAGGGAGGGCGTGGGCACTCCCAGGGCGACAGAGGGCACCTGGCCTTTAGAGAGTTCCCTGGAAAATTCCCCGCCCAGGCCCCTGGTCCACAAGTCTATCCTGCGCACAGTGTCTTTGCGAGGCTGGGAGTGCTTCTGGGCAGTGTTCCCCAGCGGAAATCGCGTGGTCCTCTAGGTGGCAGGGAGGGCTCCTGTGTCCACGGACAGGTGCCCAGGGACCCTGTGGAACTGCTGTGACCTCTAAAGGGTGGGTCAGGTGAGCCGAGGGAGGTGTGTGCTTGGGAGCCTGAGTGCGTATGCGCGGCCCACATATAGGCCCGAAACGAGCCAGCCGCGGCTCGGAGAAAAGCCATCTCCTGGGGGCCTCCCCATGTTCTTCCACTCCTCAAGCGTGACCCCTTTACGGATGGAAGAAAAGGGGGATCTTCGCAGTGGTGGGTTCGGGCCAGAGGGGTCGGCGGGTTTGCCTCCATTACGCCAGGTGCCCGCACACCGGGCCCAGGTGTTTGAGCCCCGTGGAGGCAGAGGGCTGCTTATTGCTGGATGCAAGTGTCCTGCGGGGTCAAGGAACGGCATGGGCAACCCCCGGCCACACAGGGCGCCGGGCCCTTAGAGAGTTCCATGGGAAATCCCCCGCCCATGCCCCCGGTACCCAAGTCTGTCCTTAGCACACGGTCTGTGCGGGGCTGAAGGTGCTGCTAGGCAGTGTGGCCTGTGGGAAATCGTGCGGTCCTCTGAGTGGCAGGGAGGGCTTCTGTTTCCCCGAACAGGTGCCCAGGGACCCTGTAAAACTGCTGTGACCTCTCAAGGTGGGACATATGACCCCTCAAGGGTGGGGCAGGTGACCTCCCAAGGGTGGGTCAGGGGACCCCTCAAGGGTGGGTCACGAGACCCCTCAAGGTCGGGTCACGTGACCCCAAAAGGGTGGGTCAGGAGACCCCTCAAGGGCGGGTCACGTGACCCCAAAAGGGTGGGTCAGGAGACCCCTCAAGGGCGGGTCACGTGACCCCTCGGGGGCGGGTCACGTGACTCCACAGGGGTGGGTCAAGTGACCACTCAGGGTTGGGTCACGTGACCCCTCAGGGGTGGGTCACGTGACCCCTCATTGTTGGGTCACGTGACCCCTCCAGGGTGGGTCAGGAGACACCTCAAGGGTGAGTCCCGTGTCCCGAGGGAGGCTTGTGGTGGGGAGCCTGAGTGCGCACGCTCGGCCCACGTATAGGCCCGAAACCAGCCAGCCGCGGCTCGGAGAAAAGCCATCTCCTGGGGGCCTCCCCATGTCCCTCCACTCCTCAAGGAGGACCCGTTTACGGATGGAAGAAAAGGGGGATCTTCGCAGTGGTGGGTTCGGGCCAGAGGGGTCTGCGGGTTTGCCTGCACGTACGCCAGGTGCTCGCACAACCGGCCCAGGTGTTTGAGCCCCGTGGAGGCAGAGGGCTCCTTATTGCTGGATGATAGTGTCCTGCAGGGTTAAGGGAGGGCGTGGGCACTCCCAGGGCGACAGAGGGCACCTGGCCTTTAGAGAGTTCCCTGGAAAATTCCCCGCCCAGGCCCCTGGTCCACAAGTCTATCCTGCGCACAGTGTCTGTGCCAGGCTGGGAGTGCTTCTGGGCAGTGTTCCCCAGCGGAAATCGCGTGGTCCTCTAGGTGGCAGGGAGGGCTCCTGTGTCCACGGACAGGTGCCCAGGGACCCTGTGGAACTGCTGTGACCTCTAAAGGGTGGGTCAGGTGAGCCGAGGGAGGTGTGTGCTTGGGAGCCTGAGTGCGCATGCGTGGCCCACGTATAGGCCCGAAACGAGCCAGCCGCGGCTCGGAGAAAAGCCATCTCCTGGGGGCCTCCCCATGTTCTTCCACTCCTCAAGCGTGACCCCTTTACGGATGGAAGAAAAGGGGGATCTTCGCAGTGGTGGGTTCGGGCCAGAGGGGTCGGCGGGTTTGCCTCCACGTACGCCAGGTGCCCGCACACCGGGCCCAGGTGTTTGAGCCCCGTGGAGGCAGAGGGCTGCTTATTGCTGGATGCAAGTGTCCTGCGGGGTCAAGGAACGGCATGGGCACTCCCCCGGCCACACAGGGCGCCGGGCCCTTAGAGAGTTCCATGGGAAATCCCCCGCCCATGCCCCCGGTACCCAAGTCTGTCCTTAGCACACGGTCTGTGCGGGGCTGAAGGTGCTGCTAGGCAGTGTGGCCTGTGGGAAATCGTGCGGTCCTCTGAGTGGCAGGGAGGGCTTCTGTTTCCCCGAACAGGTGCGCAGGGACCCTGTAAAACTGCTGTGACCTCTCAAGGTGGGTCATATGACCCCTCAAGGGTGGGGCAGGTGACCTCCCAAGGGTGTGTCAGGGGACCCCTCAAGGGTGGGTCATGAGACCCCTCAAGGTCGGGTCACGTGACCCCAAAAGGGTGGGTCACGAGACCCCTCAAGGGCGGGTCACGTGACCCCAAAAGGGTGGGTCACGTGACCCCTCAGGGGCGGGTCATGTGACCCCTCAGGGGTGGGTCACGAGACCCCTCAGGGGTGGGTCACGTGACCACTCAGTGTTGGGTCACGTGACCCCTCAGAGGTGGGTCATGTGACCCCTCAGGGGTGGGTCACGTGACCCCACAGGGGTGGGTCAAGTGACCCCTCAGGGTTGGGTCACGTGACCCCTCAGGGGTGGGTCACGTGACCCCTCAGGGGTGGGTGACGTGACCCCTCCAGGGTGGGTCAGGAGACACCTCAAGGGTGAGTCCCGTCACCCGAGGGAGGCTTGTGGTGGGGAGCCTGAGTGCGCACTCGCGGCTCACGTATAGGCCCGAAACCAGCCAGCCGCGGCTCGGAGAAAAGCCATCTCCTGGGGGCCTCCCCATGTCCCTCCACTCCTCAAGGAGGACCCGTTTACGGATGGAAGAAAAGGGGGATCTTCGCAGTGGTGGGTTCGGGCCAGAGGGGTCTGCGGGTTTGCCTGCACGTACGCCAGGTGCTCGCACAACCGGCCCAGGTGTTTGAGCCCCGTGGAGGCAGAGGGCTCCTTATTGCTGGATGATAGTGTCCTGCAGGGTTAAGGGAGGGCGTGGGCACTCCCAGGGCGACAGAGGGCACCTGGCCTTTAGAGAGTTCCCTGGAAAATTCCCCGCCCAGGCCCCTGGTCCACAAGTCTATCCTGTGCACAGTGTCTTTGCGAGGCTGGGAGTGCTTCTGGGCAGTGTTCCCCAGCGGAAATCGCGTGGTCCTCTAGGTGGCAGGGAGGGCTCCTGTGTCCACGGACAGGTGCCCAGGGACCCTGTGGAACTGCTGTGACCTCTAAAGGGTGGGTCAGGTGAGCCAAGGGAGGTGTGTGCTTGGGAGCCTGAGTGCGTATGCGCGGCCCACATATAGGCCCGAAACGAGCCAGCCGCGGCTCGGAGAAAAGCCATCTCCTGGGGGCCTCCCCATGTTCTTCCACTCCTCAAGCGTGACCCCTTTACGGATGGAAGAAAAGGGGGATCTTTGCAGTGGTGGGTTCGGGCCAGAGGGGTCGGCGGGTTTGCCTCCACGTACGCCAGGTGCCCGCACACCGGGCCCAGGTGTTTGAGCCCCGTGGAGGCAGAGGGCTGCTTATTGCTGGATGCAAGTGTCCTGCGGGGTCAAGGAACGGCATGGGCACTCCCCCGGCCACACAGGGCGCCGGGCCCTTAGAGAGTTCCATGGGAAATCCCCCGCCCATGCCCCCGGTACCCAAGTCTGTCCTTAGCACACGGTCTGTTCGGGGCTGAAGGTGCTGCTAGGCAGTGTGGCCTGTGGGAAATCGTGCGGTCCTCTGAGTGGCAGGGAGGGCTTCTGTTTCCCCGAACAGGTGCGCAGGGACCCTGTAAAACTGCTGTGACCTCTCAAGGTGGGTCATGTGACCCCTCAAGGGTGGGGCAGGTGACCTCCCAAAGGTGGGTCACGGGACCCCGCAAAGGTGGGTCACGAGACCCCTCAAGGGCGGGTCACGTGACCCCAAAAGGGTGGGTCACGTGACCCCTCAGGGGCGGGTCATGTGACCCCTCAGGGGTGGGTCACGTGACCCCTCAGGGGTGGGTCACGAGACCCCTCAGGGGTGGGTCACGTGACCACTCAGTGTTGGGTCACGTGACCCCACAGGTGTTGGTCATGTGACCCCTCAGGGGTGCGTCACGTGACCCCTCAGTGGTAGGTGAAGTGACCCTTCAGGGGTGGGTAACCAGACCCCTCAGGGGTGAGTCCCGTGACCCGAGGGAGGCTTGTGGTGGGGAGCCGGAGTGCGCACGCGCGGCCCACGTATAGGCCCGAAACCAGCCAGCCGCGGCTCGCAGAAAAGCCATCTCCTGGGGGCCTCCCCATGTTCCTCCACTCCTCAAGGAGGACCCCTTTACGGATGGAAGAAAAGGGGGATCTTTGCAGTGGTGGGTTCGGGCCAGAAGGGTCGGCGGGTTTGCCTCCACGTACGCCAGGTGCCCGCACACCGGGCCCAGGTGTTTGAGCCCCGTGGAGGCAGAGGGCTGCTTATTGCTGGATGCAAGTGTCCTGCGGGGTCAAGGAACGGCATGGGCACTCCCCCGGCCACACAGGGCGCTGGGCCCTTAGAGAGTTCCATGGGAAATCCCCCGCCCATGCCCCCGGTACCCAAGTCTGTCCTTAGCACACGGTCTGTGCGGGGCTGAAGGTGCTGCTAGGCAGTGTGGCCTGTGGGAAATCGTGCGGTCCTCTGAGTGGCAGGGAGGGCTTCTGTTTCCCCGAACAGGTGCGCAGGGACCCTGTAAAACTGCTGTGACCTATCAAGGTGGGTCATGTGACCCCTCAAGGGTGGGGCAGGTGACCTCCCAAAGGTGGGTCACGGGACCCCGCAAAGGTGGGTCACGAGACCCCTCAAGGGCGGGTCACGTGACCCCAAAAGGGTGGGTCACGAGACCCCTCAAGGGCGGGTCACGTGACCCCAAAAGTGTGGGTCACGAGACTCCTCAAGGGTGGGTCACGTGACCCCTCAGGGGCGGGTCATGTGACCCCTCAGGGGTGGGTCACGAGACCTCTCAGGGGCGGGTCACGTGACCACTCAGTGTTGGGTCACGTGACCCCACAGGGGTGCGTCACGTGACCCCACAGGGGTGGGTCAAGTGACCCCTCAGGGTTGGGTCACGTGACCCCTCAGGGGTGGGTCACGTGACCCCTCAGGGGTGGGTCACGTGACCCCTCAGGGGTAGGTGAAGTGACCCTTCAGGGGTGGGTAACCAGACCCCTCAGGGGTGAGTCCCGTGACCCGAGGGTGGCTTGTGGTGGGGAGCCTGAGTGCGCACGCGCGGCTCACGTATAGGCCCGAAACCAGCCAGCCCCGGCTCGGAGAAAAGCCATCTCCTGGGGGCCTCCCCATGTCCCTCCACTCCTCAAGGAGGACCCCTTTACGGATGGAAGAAAAGGGGGATCTTCGCAGTGGTGGGTTCGGGCCAGAGGGGTCTGCGGGTTTGCCTGCACGTACGCCAGGTGCTCGCACAACCGGCCCAGGTGTTTGAGCCCCGTGGAGGCAGAGGGCTCCTTATTGCTGGATGATAGTGTCCTGCAGGGTTAAGGGAGGGCGTGGGCACTCCCAGGGCGACAGAGGGCACCTGGCCTTTAGAGAGTTCCCTGGAAAATTCCCCGCCCAGGCCCCTGGTCCACAAGTCTATCCTGTGCACAGTGTCTTTGCGAGGCTGGGAGTGCTTCTGGGCAGTGTTCCCCAGCGGAAATCGCGTGGTCCTCTAGGTGGCAGGGAGGGCTCCTGTGTCCACGGACAGGTGCCCAGGGACCCTATGGAACTGCTGTGACCTCTAAAGGGTGGGTCAGGTGAGCCGAGGGAGGTGTGTGCTTGGGAGCCTGAGTGCGTATGCGCGGCCCACATATAGGCCCGAAACGAGCCAGCCGCGGCTCGGAGAAAAGCCATCTCCTGGGGGCCTCCCCATGTTCTTCCACTCCTCAAGCGTGACCCCTTTACGGATGGAAGAAAAGGGGGATCTTTGCAGTGGTGGGTTCGGGCCAGAGGGGTCGGCGGGTTTGCCTCCACGTACGCCAGGTGCCCGCACACCGGGCCCAGGTGTTTGAGCCCCGTGGAGGCAGAGGGCTGCTTATTGCTGGATGCAAGTGTCCTGCGGGGTCAAGGAACGGCATGGGCACTCCCCCGGCCACACAGGGCGCCGGGCCCTTAGAGAGTTCCATGGGAAATCCCCCGCCCATGCCCCCGGTACCCAAGTCTGTCATTAGCACACGGTCTGTTCGGGGCTGAAGGTGCTGCTAGGCAGTGTGGCCTGTGGGAAATCGTGCGGTCCTCTGAGTGGCAGGGAGGGCTTCTGTTTCCCCGAACAGGTGCGCAGGGACCCTGTAAAACTGCTGTGACCTCTCAAGGTGGGTCATGTGACCCCTCAAGGGTGGGGCAGGTGACCTCCCAAAGGTGGGTCACGGGACCCCGCAAAGGTGGGTCACGAGACCCCTCAAGGGCGGGTCACGTGACCCCAAAAGGGTGGGTCACGTGACCCCTCAGGGGTGGGTCACGTGACCCCTCAGGGGTGGGTCACGAGACCCCTCAGGGGTGGGTCACGTGACCACTCAGTGTTGGGTCACGTGACCCCACAGGTGTTGGTCATGTGACCCCTCAGGGGTGCGTCACGTGACCCCTCAGTGGTAGGTGAAGTGACCCTTCAGGGGTGGGTAACCAGACCCCTCAGGGGTGAGTCCCGTGACCCGAGGGAGGCTTGTGGTGGGGAGCCGGAGTGCGCACGCGCGGCCCACGTATAGGCCCGAAACCAGCCAGCCGCGGCTCGCAGAAAAGCCATCTCCTGGGGGCCTCCCCATGTTCCTCCACTCCTCAAGGAGGACCCCTTTACGGATGGAAGAAAAGGGGGATCTTTGCAGTGGTGGGTTCGGGCCAGAAGGGTCGGCGGGTTTGCCTCCACGTACGCCAGGTGCCCGCACACCGGGCCCAGGTGTTTGAGCCCCGTGGAGGCAGAGGGCTGCTTATTGCTGGATGCAAGTGTCCTGCGGGGTCAAGGAACGGCATGGGCACTCCCCCGGCCACACAGGGCGCTGGGCCCTTAGAGAGTTCCATGGGAAATCCCCCGCCCATGCCCCCGGTACCCAAGTCTGTCCTTAGCACACGGTCTGTGCGGGGCTGAAGGTGCTGCTAGGCAGTGTGGCCTGTGGGAAATCGTGCGGTCCTCTGAGTGGCAGGGAGGGCTTCTGTTTCCCCGAACAGGTGCGCAGGGACCCTGTAAAACTGCTGTGACCTCTCAAGGTGGGTCATGTGACCCCTCAAGGGTGGGGCAGGTGACCTCCCAAAGGTGGGTCACGGGACCCCGCAAAGGTGGGTCACGAGACCCCTCAAGGGCGGGTCACGTGACCCCAAAAGGGTGGGTCACGAGACCCCTCAAGGGCGGGTCACGTGACCCCAAAAGTGTGGGTCACGAGACTCCTCAAGGGTGGGTCACGTGACCCCTCAGGGGCGGGTCATGTGACCCCTCAGGGGTGGGTCACGTGACCCCTCAGGGGTGGGTCACGTGACCCCTCAGGGGTGGGTCATGAGACCCCTCAGGGGTGGGTCACGTGACCACTCAGTGTTGGGTCACGTGACCCCACAGGGGTTGGTCGTGTGACCCCTCAGGGGTGCGTCACGTGACCCCACAGGGGTGGGTCAAGTGACCCCTCAGGGTTGGGTCACGTGACCCCTCAGGGGTGGGTCACGTGACCCCTCAGGGGTAGGTGAAGTGACCCTTCAGGGGTGGGTAACCAGACCCCTCAGGGGTGAGTCCCGTGACCCGAGGGAGGCTTGTGGTGGGGAGCCTGAGTGCGCACGCGCGGCTCACGTATAGGCCCGAAACCAGCCAGCCCCGGCTCGGAGAAAAGCCATCTCCTGGGGGCCTCCCCATGTCCCTCCACTCCTCAAGGAGGACCCCTTTACGGATGGAAGAAAAGGGGGATCTTCGCAGTGGTGGGTTCGGGCCAGAGGGGTCTGCGGGTTTGCCTGCACGTACGCCAGGTGCTCGCACAACCGGCCCAGGTGTTTGAGCCCCGTGGAGGCAGAGGGCTCCTTATTGCTGGATGATAGTGTCCTGCAGGGTTAAGGGAGGGCGTGGGCACTCCCAGGGCGACAGAGGGCACCTGGCCTTTAGAGAGTTCCCTGGAAAATTCCCCGCCCAGGCCCCTGGTCCACAAGTCTATCCTGCGCACAGTGTCTTTGCGAGGCTGGGAGTGCTTCTGGGCAGTGTTCCCCAGCGGAAATCGCGTGGTCCTCTAGGTGGCAGGGAGGGCTCCTGTGTCCACGGACAGGTGCCCAGGGACCCTGTGGAACTGCTGTGACCTCTAAAGGGTGGGTCAGGTGAGCCGAGGGAGGTGTGTGCTTGGGAGCCTGAGTGCGCATGCGTGGCCCACGTATAGGCCCGAAACGAGCCAGCCGCGGCTCGGAGAAAAGCCATCTCCTGGGGGCCTCCCCATGTTCTTCCACTCCTCAAGCGTGACCCCTTTACGGATGGAAGAAAAGGGGGATCTTCGCAGTGGTGGGTTCGGGCCAGAGGGGTCGGCGGGTTTGCCTCCACGTACGCCAGGTGCCCGCACACCGGGCCCAGGTGTTTGAGCCCCGTGGAGGCAGAGGGCTGCTTATTGCTGGATGCAAGTGTCCTGCGGGGTCAAGGAACGGCATGGGCACTCCCCCGGCCACACAGGGCGCCGGGCCCTTAGAGAGTTCCATGGGAAATCCCCCGCCCATGCCCCCGGTACCCAAGTCTGTCCTTAGCACACGGTCTGTTCGGGGCTGAAGGTGCTGCTAGGCAGTGTGGCCTGTGGGAAATCGTGCGGTCCTCTCAGTGGCAGGGAGGGCTTCTGTTTCCCCGAACAGGTGCGCAGGGACACTGTAAAACTGCTGTGACCTCTCAAGGTGGGTCATATGACCCCTCAAGGGTGGGTCAGGTGACCTCCCAAGGGTGTGTCAGGGGACCCCTCAAGGGTGGGTCATGAGACCCCTCAAGGGCGGGTCACGTGACCCCAAAAGGGTGGGTCATGTGACCCCTCAGGGGCGGGTCACGTGACCCCTCAGGTGTGGGTCACGAGACCCCTCAGGGGTGGGTCACGTGACCACTCAGTGTTGGGTCACGTGACCCCTCAGGGGTTGGTCATGTGACCCCTCAGGGGTGCATCACGTGACCCCACAGGGGTGGGTTAAGTGACCCCTCAGGGTTGGGTCACGTGACCCCTCCGGGGTGGGTCTCGTGACCCCTCAGGGGTGGGTAACGAGACCCCTCAGGGGTGGGTCACGTGACCCCTCAGGGGTGGGTGACGTGACCCCTCAAGGGTGGATCAGGAGACACCTCAAGGGTGAGTCCCGTGACCCGAGGGAGGCTTGTGGTGGGGAGCCTGAGTGCGCACGCGCGGCCCACGTATAGGCCCGAAACCAGCCAGCCGCGGCTCGGAGAAAAGCCATCTCCTGGGGGCCTCCCCATGTTCCTCCACTCCTCAAGGAGGACCCCTTTACGGATGGAAGAAAATGGGGATCTTCGCAGTGGTGGGTTCGGGCCAGAGGGGTCGGCGGGTTTGCCCACACGTACGCCAGGTGCCCGCACACCGGGCCCAGGTGTTTGAGCCCCGTGGAGGCAGAAGGCTGCTTATTGCTGGATGCAAGTTGCCTGCGGGGTCAAGGAACGGCCTGGGCACTCCCCCGGCCACACAGGGCGCCGGGCCCTTAGAGAGTTCCATGGGAAATCCCCCGCCCATGCCCCCGGTACCCAAGTCTGTCCTTAGCACACGGTCTGTGCGGGGCTGAAGGTGCTGCTAGGCAGTGTGGCCTGTGGGAAATCGTGCGGTCCTCTGAGTGGCAGGGAGGGCTTCTGTTTCCCCGAACAGATGCGCAGGGACCCTGTAAAACTGCTGTGACCTCTCAAGGTGGGACATATGACCCCTCAAGGGTGGGGCAGGTGACCTCCCAAGGGTGGGTCAGGGGACCCCTCAAGGGTGGGTCACAAGACCACTCAAGGTCGGGTCACGTGACCCCAAAAGGGTGGGTCACGAGACCCCTCCAGGGCGGGTCACTTGACCCCAAAAGGGTGGGTCACGAGACTCCTCAAGGGTGGGTCACGTAACCCCTCAGGGGCGGGTCATGTGACCCCTCAGGGGTGGGTCACGTGACCACTCAGGGTTGGGTCACGTGACCCCTCAGGGGTGGGTCATGTGACCCATCAGGGGTTGGTCACGTGACCCCACAGGGGTGGGTCAAGTGACCCCTCCGGGTTGGGTGACGTGACTCCTCCAGGGTGGGTCAGGAGACACCTCAAGGGTGAGTCCCGTGACCCGAGGGAGGCTTGTGGTGGTGAGCCTGAGTGTGCACGCGTGGCCCACGTATAGGCCCGAAACCAGCCAGCCGCGGCCAGGAGAAAAGCCATCTCCTGTGGGCCTCCCCATGTCCCTCCACTCCTCAAGGAGGACCCCTTTACGGATGGAAGAAAAGGGGGATCTTCGCAGTGGTGGGTTCGGGCCAGAGGCGTCTGCGGGTTTGCCTGCACGTACGCCAGGTGCTCGCACAACCGGCCCAGGTGTTTGAGCCCCGTGGAGGCAGAGGGCTCCTTATTGCTGGATGATAGTGTCCTGCAGGGTTAAGGGAGGGCGTGGGCACTCCCAGGGCGACAGAGGGCACCTGGCCTTTAGAGAGTTCCCTGGAAAATTCCCCGCCCAGGCCCCTGGTCCACAAGTCTATCCTGCGCACAGTGTCTGTGCCAGGCTGGGAGTGCTTCTGGGCAGTGTTCCCCAGCGGAAATCGCGTGGTCCTCTAGGTGGCAGGGAGGGCTCCTGTGTCCACGGACAGGTGCCCAGGGACCCTGTGGAACTGCTGTGACCTCTAAAGGGTGGGTCAGGTGAGCCGAGGGAGGTGTGTGCTTGGGAGCCTGAGTGCGCATGCGTGGCCCACATATAGGCCCGAAACGAGCCAGCCGCGGCTCGGAGAAAAGCCATCTCCTGGGGGCCTCCCCATGTTCTTCCACTCCTCAAGCGTGACCCCTTTACGGATGGAAGAAAAGGGGGATCTTCGCAGTGGTGGGTTCGGGCCAGAGGGGTCGGCGGGTTTGCCTCCACGTACGCCAGGTGCCCGCACACCGGGCCCAGGTGTTTGAGCCCCGTGGAGGCAGAGGGCTGCTTATTGCTGGATGCAAGTGTCCTGCGGGGTCAAGGAACCGCCTGGGCACTCCCCCGGCCACACAGGGCGCCGGGCCCTTAGAGAGTTCCATGGGAAATCCCCCGCCCATGCCCCCGGTACCCAAGTCTGTCCTTAGCACACGGTCTGTGCGGGGCTGAAGGTGCTGCTAGGCAGTGTGGCCTGTGGGAAATCGTGCGGTCCTCTGAGTGGCAGGGTGGGCTTCTGTTTCCCCGAACAGGTGCGCAGGGACCCTGTAAAACTGCTGTGACCTCTCAAGGTGGGTCATGTGACCCCTCAAGGGTGGGGCAGGTGACCTCCCAAAGGTGGGTCATGGGACCCCGCAAAGGTGGGTCACGAGACCCCTCAAGGTCGGGTCACGTGACCCCAAAAGGGTGGGTCACGAGACCCCTCAAGGGCGGGTCACGTGACCCCAAAAGTGTGGGTCACGAGACTCCTCAAGGGTGGGTCACGTGACCCCTCAGGGGCGGGTCATGTGACCCCTCAGGGGTGGGTCACGAGACCCCTCAGGGGTGGGTCACGTGACCACTCAGTGTTGGGTCACGTGACCCCACAGGGGTTGGTCATGTGACCCCTCAGGGGTGCGTCACGTGACCCCACAGGGGTGGGTCAAGTGACCCCTCAGGGTTGAGTCACGTGACCCCTCAGGGGTGGGTCACGTGACCCCTCAGGGGTAGGTGAAGTGACCCCTCGGGGGTGGGTAACGAGACCCCTCAGGGGTGAGTCCCGTGACCCGAGGGAGGCTTGTGGTGGGGAGCCTGAGTGCGCACGCGCGGCCCACGTATAGGCCCGAAACCAGCCAGCCGCGGCTCGGAGAAAAGCCATCTCCTGGGGGCCTCCCCATGTCCCTCCACTTCTCAAGGAGGACCCCTTTACGGATGGAAGAAAAGGGGGATCTTCGCAGTGGTGGGTTCGGGCCAGAGGGGTCTGCGGGTTTGCCTGCACGTACGCCAGGTGCTCGCACTACCGGCCCAGGTGTTTGAGCCCCGTGGAGGCAGAGGGCTGCTTATTGCTGGATGCAAGTGTCCTGCGGGGTCAAGGAACGGCATGGGCACTCCCCCGGCCACACAGGGCGCCGGGCCCTTAGAGAGTTCCGTGGGAAATCCCCCGCCCATGCCCCCGGTACCCAAGTCTGTCCTTAGCACACGGTCTGTGCGGGGCTGAAGGTGCTGCTAGGCAGTGTGGCCTGTGGGAAATCGTGCGGTCCTCTGAGTGGCAGGGAGGGCTTCTGTTTCCCCGAACAGGTGCGCAGGGACCCTGTAAAACTGCTGTGACCTCTCAAGGTGAGTCATGTGACCCCTCAAGTGTGGGGCAGGTGACCTCCCAAGGGTGGGTCACGGGACCCCTCAAGGGTGGGTCACGGGACCCCTCAAGGGTGGGTCACGAGACCCCTCAAGGTCGGGTCACGTGACCCCAAAACGTTGGGTCACGAGACCCCTCAATGGCGGGTCATGTGACCCCAAAAGGGTGGGTCACAAGACTCCTCAAGGGTGGGTCACGTGACCTCTCAGGGGCGGGTCATATGACCCCTCAGGGGTGGGTCACGTGATCCCTCAGGAGTGGGTCATGAGACCCCTCAGGGGTGGGTCACGTGACCACTCAGTGTTGGGTCACGTGACCCCTCAGGGGTTGGGCATGTGACCCCTCAGCGGTGCGTCACGTGACCCCACAGGGGTGGGTCAAGTGACCCCTCAGGGTTGGGTCACGTGACCCCTCAGCGTGGGTCACGTGACCCCTCAGGGGTGGGTAACGAGACCCCTCAGGGGTGGGTCACGTGACCCCTCAGGGGTGGGTGACGTGACCCCTCAAGGGTGGATCAGGAGACACCTCAAGGGTGGGTCCTGTGACCCGAGGGAGGCTTGTGGTGGGGAGCCTGAGTGCGCACGCGCGGCCCACGTTTGGCCCGAAAGAAGCCAGTCGCGGCTCGGAGAAAAGCCCTCTCCTGGGGGCCTCCCCATGTTCCTCCACTCCTCAAGGAGGACCCCTTTACGGATGGAAGAAAGGGGGGATCTTCGCAGTGGTGGGTTCGGGCCAGAGGTGTCTGCGGGTTTGCCTCCACGTATGCCAGGTGCCCGTGAAGCAGGGTGCAGCCAAGAGGAGGGCCCCAAGAAGGTATTTGTAATGGGGTCCAGGACTCGGGGTGTCCAGGAAACATTAGAAAAATGTATATAGGATGTCCTCACCCCTACAGGCCTGAGCCAGTGGGGATGGGACACATGGAACAGGGCCATTCAGAGCTGTTTTGGGTAGCAACAGCTTTGTAGCTAACTCCTGGCAGTCATTTAACATATCTATAACCTTTAACTGGTTTCATGGATATATTAAATAGCTGTGGCCCTGCTTTGAGCCAGGGAGATGGGAGTGGCTTCCACCCAACATGGGACTGGGAAGCAACTCCCCCTGGTTACAGGGCCTGCATGAGAGCTTGGAGATGATTGGCTCCAAGCCATGGGGCCACACCTGCCCAGACTTACTGTGGCAGCCCAGTAAAGCTGGAAGAATACGGGGATGCTGGCAGGTGTAGCTGACTGTAGGAGGAGTCGGAAATGGGCTGCAAAGGAAGATGGGAACTGGGATTTAAACCTAGGCCCGGCAGCCATAGGAGGAGAGACCATGCGGCTCTGAAGGGAAGGAGAGACCATGCGGCTCTGAAGTAAAGGATAGATCATGCGGCTCTGAAGTAAAGAAGAGACCACGCGGCTCCATAGTAGTAGGGGAGGGCTACAAGGTTTTGGGGGAGAAGGAGGAGACCACGCGGCTCCAAAGTAAATGGGGAAAAGGACCACGCGGTTCTGAAGGAGAGTAAAGAGGACCACGAGGTTTTGGAGTGCTTCTTCTTGCCACGCGGCTTAGGCAGCAGGAGAGACTTTGCAGCCATAGAGAAAGGGGAGAGAGGACTCTTGCTGGTGGGCCATGAGACGGTGCCACATGGCTTTGGATTAACTGGAGATTGCAGCAGCCACACAGCTGATGGTGCCGGGAGCCTGAATCACGGACTTCTACTTCTTTTCCTGAGATACGGTACCCCGGATTGGGCACAGGGAGAGGGAAGGACTGTGCATCTGTGGGTGTTCTAGAGGACTTTAGTATCTTATTGAAGACATTAGGTCATTATTCTAAGTTTGTGTAACTTTTAAATAAACAATTCCTTTCCTTTTCACCAGTCTGTGGCATTGAGAGACGTCTTTCCTCTGGCGGCGGGCATTGCGAACCTAGCAGGTGGGCGTGGGGGAAGGAACCTCCAGAGACAGAAAGGTGGAATCCTTTCTGTAATAATTTATCGTGAACCACCCCCCCCCCCCTCTGCTCTGTAACGGTTTTTTGGCGACCCAGATGGGACATAATTGCCCGTGGCAGACCGACCCCCTCAGGTGTGGGAGAGAGAGACTTCGGAGTTTTCCCAGTCTCTGAGAGTTTCTCTGCACTCCTGAGGGCATCGGCCGCCTAATCACGCCGGGAAAGGTGAAAAGGAAACCGAACGGAGAAGGGAACAGGGACGCGAAAGTGTTTTGGTTGAGAATTTCTTTTCTGGTAACTGTTTTGGAATAATGGAGTTGGAGTTGTGGACAATAGCTGGGGAAATACCCTGTCTATATGTCATCTGTATTCTTCTTGCTCTGAATCTTTGCATGCTTTGTTGGAACTATACACGTTGTTCTGAGCCCGTACCTGAGTGGAGCCCACTGGGCAGAATTCTAAGGGATTGGGAGAACTACTGCTCTAAGTCGACAGATAAGAATCCCTTGAGTAAGCAGTTATTGATTTATTATTGTAACACAGTGTGGCCTACTTATGTTTTGAGTGATGAGATGGTGTGGCCTGTGAATGGTTCCTTGAGTTATTGTATTATTATGAGGTTGAAACAGTACTGCCGAAGGCGGGAACTCTCGGAAGAACTCCACTACCTTACTGCATTTATAATATTGCACAATAGCCTTATGCCAGAGACAGAGAAGCGTGTAATGGTGCAGAAGGAGAAGGTGGTCTCGAAACCCCTCCCTGATAGTAGAACGCAGGAGGAGAAAGATAATGAGGAGATAAACCTCATTAATGCTCTGAACCCAGGGAATGAACCCTCCCCAGGAGGAGGGACATCGGTGGTGTCGCTACCTTCCCCGGGAGTGGGGCCCGCCGCGGCTCCCTCCCCACTGCAGGTGACAGAGGTCTCCAGCACTGATCCTCGCCCCCTGCGGGTGGCGGGGGCCTCCACGGAGTTGCCGTTCTCGCAGGTGGTGGAGGCCTGGTGGAGGCCGGTGGGGCTCCGTTCCCTCTGCAGACGGGAGGGGCCTCCGTTGCTTTGCCGCCCTCCCAGGTGGGAGGGACCGGCCCTGCCCCGTTCCCTCTGCAGACTGGAGGGACCTCCATGGTGCTTCACCCCTTGCAGACGGGAGGGGCCTCCGCGGCGCTCCCGCCCCCACAGTCGGTGGAGGTTTTTACACCTCTGGCCTCACAGGTGATAGGGACTGCCAGTGCAGTGGTACCTTCCCCTCCTCAGGCAGGAGCCACTTCAGTACTGTCTCCTCCTATAACTGACCCTGAAGTGGGAACTGCAAAACCAACTGTTCCATCTCCATGTGTTGAGGAATATCTCTCACTCCCCCGAACTTGCCAGGGCACCTTATACAACCAGAGAACCTCCAAAGGTGTAGCCAGCCAATACCCTTTGAGGCAATACCCGATAGGCGGAGTAAATGAAGAAGGCCAGCCTGCTGGCTATTACTGGGCCCATACTCCGTTCTCCACTTCGGACTTACTAAATTGGAAGAATTTCAACCCCTCATATAGAGATGACCCTCAGAAAGTGGCGGATCTTGTTGCCTCTATTTTTGCCACTCACCACCCGAATTGGGCAGATGTACAGGCCCTCCTGAACATTTTGCTAACAGCAGACGAAAGACGATTAGTTCTGAATAGGGCTAATCAGGAGGCTCCACGATGAAGACACCCAGGGAATCCTTGACCCAGCTGAGGCAATTCCTCGGGTGGACCCTAAGTGGGACCCGAATAGTAGAGGTGGCCTAGCCTCTTTGAAGCATTACAGAAGGTGCATATTGGAAGGGCTTAGGAAAGGAGTGCCCAAACAGAGGAGCTTGAATGTGATACAGACTCTCCAGCAGAAGGCAGATGAGGATCCTTCTGAATTTCTAGAAAGGATCTATCAGGCTTATAGGAAGTACACTGATGCTGACCCAGAGGCACCAGAAAACGTGAGGATGGTAAACATGACTTTTATTGGGCAGAGTGCCCCGGACATTAGGAACAAACTTCAGCGTGTAGATGGAGTACTGGGAATGAGCCCTTCCCAGCTGGTGGACATAGCATTTAAAGTCTACAATGCCCGGGAAGCAGGAAAGGCAAAACGGGCCACAGTGTTTTTGGAAATGGCCCAGGGAAGCCAAAAGAAGCAGGACCCTAGGGCAGAGACAGGAAACTCTTTAGGTGCCCGCTACCATGCTGGTGGAAAAAGGGGCCCTAAGGAGAAGAAGAAAGGCCCAAGAGGCATCAATCAATGTGCCCATTGTAAGGAGGAGGGTCACTGGAGAAATGAGTGCCCAAATCGCCAAAGGGAAAGTAGGAGTAAAAGTCCATACCGAGTAACGGTGAAGCAGAAAACGGAGGATGATAAAGAGTGAGGAGGCCCAGGGGCTCCATGGGACATCTCCCGACCTATTACCATTTCCCCACAGGAGCCCTGGGTACAAGTGACTGTGGGGAACAAGCCAATTGACTTTCTTGTAGATACGGGAGCCACATACTCAGTGTTGAACACAAAATTAACAGGAAAAACCTCAAATGAAGTAACAGTTACTGGTGTGTCTGGCCAGGTACAAAAACAGACATTCCTGCAACCTCCGGAATGCCAGCTTGGGGGTCAAAAGCTTACACATAGTTTTCTCTATATGCCTGATTGTCCCATTCCATTGTTGGGCCGAGATTTGCTTTGTAAACTGCATGCACAAATAACCTTTTCCCCCAAGCGAAAGCAGCTGTGTGTGGAGGTCCCGCTGGAGAATGCCCTCCAGCTTCAGGCTTTCCTGGCTTGTCCTGGAGGCCCTGGAGGTGAACCCTTCCCACCTGAGATCTGTGAACAGGTCGATCAAACTGTTTGGGCTGACGGAACTCCAGGTAAAGCGGTTAATGTACAACCTATAAAGATATATCTAAAAGAAGGGGCACGGGTCCCACGAAAGAAGCAGTATCCCCTCAAAAAGGAGGCTTTAGAGGGAATCCAGCCAGTGTTGCAGAAGTTTTTGAAATCAGGATTAATTCGGCCTTGCCGGTCACCCTACAACACTCCCATTTTACCAGTCAAAAAGCCACACTCAGATGAGTATCGGTTTGTACAGGATCTCAGGGCCATCAATGACATTGTCCAGGACATTCACCCTACTGTGCCTAACCCTTACACACTGTTGACTATGGTGCCTGGGGATAGCAAGTGGTTCTCAGTCCTGGACTTGAAGGATGCCTTTTTCTGCATCCCAATAGATGAGCAGTCTCAGCAACTGTTTGCTTTTGAGTGGCAGAACCCAGAGACTAAAGCCACACTCCAATATTGCTAGACTGTGCTGCCACAAGGATTTAAGAACTCCCCAACTATATTTGGGGAAGTGCTGGCGAAAGACTTGAGGGATGTTCAGTTGCGATCAGGAGTTCTTTTGCAATATGTCGATGACCTGTTAATAGCCAGCAGAAACTACGAGGACTGTTTGCACAACACCATCACAGTCCTGAATCATTTGGCGAAGAGGGGATATAAAGTGTCACCTCATAAGGCCCAAATCTGCAAACAGGAAGTGGCATATCTGGGATTCCAACTAAAACAGGGTACCAGAAGCCTAATGGCAGATAGAAAGCAAGCCATTGCTACGCTAAAAATCCCAGAAAATCGAAGGCAGCTTCGTGGATTCTTGGGAATTACGGGGTTTTGCCGAATTTGGATTCCAAACTTTGGACTCATAGCAAAGCCACTGTATAATTCCTTAAAAGGACTGGGCTCTGAACCCCTTGAATGGACAAGGGATTGCCAGGTAGCATTTGACAACTTGAAGGAGAAGCTAGCTTTGGCCCCTGCATTAGGACTGCCGGACTTACAGAAGCCTTTCAAATTGTATATCCATGAAAGGCAGGGGATAGGACTGGGGGTGCTAACCCAGACCCTGGGGAATATTCCCCGGCCCATAGCCTATTTCTCAAAGAAGCTGGATCACACAACGAAAGGATGGCCATCGTGCCTCCGGGCAGTAGCAGCCACCTGTGACATCTTACAGGAAGCTGAGAAGTTTACCTTGGGACAACCTACTACACTGTTGGTGCCACATCAGGTTCTGACTCTGCTAGAACAGAGAGGAGGATATTGGCTGACGGCAGGGCGTATGGGAAAATACCAGGCCATTTTGTTGGACAATCCAAATGTTACCTTGCAGACCACTACAACCCTGAACCCAGCCACCCTACTCCCAGATGTGGAAGGGGACTCCACCCTTGCGCATGAATGCGTGGAAATAATTGACCAAGTTTATTCTAGCAGGCCAGATCTGATGGACCAGCCGCTGGCGTCGCCGGACTGGGAGCTGTATACAGACGGGAGCAGCTTCATGGACAATGGCCAGCGACGAGCGGGGTATGCGGTGGCCACTGCAGACAAAGTAATAGAAGCCCAAGGCCTTATGCCAGGAACCTCAGCACAAAAGGCTGAACTGATAGCCCTTACAAGAGCCTTACTGCTCTCCCAAGGAAAGAAAGTTAACATATATACAGACTCCAAGTATGCCTTCATGGTAGTGCATGCCCATGGAGCAATATGGAGAGAGAGAGGACTTTTAACCTTGGGGAACAAGGATGTAAAACATGCGGAGGTGATTTTACAGTTGCTAGAGGCAGTGAATGTACCGGACTGGGTTGCTATAATGCACTGCCCAGGGTACCAGAGGGATGGTTCCCAAACCAGTCAGGGAAACCAAGTTGCTGACAGAGCAGCAAGACAGGCAGCCAAGAAGCAGCCATGCCTAGCAGCACTGGTTCCCCATCTGGACTTGTCAGAGTTTAAACCTCATTACACAGAACAGGATGAGAAACGGGCCCGTGAATGGGGATTCACTAACACTGATCCTAATTCTATGTGGAGGGTCAATGCCCATGGTATGATTTTACTCCCAGAGGCTCTAGTGTATCCCGTCCTCAAGCACCTCCATGAAGGGACTCATTATGGAAGGGATGCTCTAATGGACTTCATTAGGCCACATTTGAAGGGCCCTTATTTGCAAAAGACTGTCCATAGGATCAGCCAAGCCTGTCAGATATGTGCTAAGAACAATCCCAAAACAGAGCATGCTCCCACGGAAAAGGGAGTACAATACAAAGGGATGTGCCCATTCGAAGACTGGCAGGTGGACTTTACACAAATGCCTAAAACAATGGGAAATTTCAGATTCCTGTTGGTCTTTGTGGATACTTTTTCTGGATGGGTAGAGGCATACCCCACCAGGACTGAAAAGGCAACTGAGGTGGCAAAACTGTTGCTTAAAGAAATAATTCCCAGGTTTGGACTTCCCCAGAGCATTCAAAGCGACAATGGACCATCGTTCACTTCAGAAATCTCCCAGAGGGTTGGGCAGGCATTGCAAATACAATGGAAATTGCATGCATCTTGGAGACCTCAGTCCACCGGAAAGACTGAGAAAATGAATCACACCATAAAGAAGACCTTGGCAAAAATATGCCAGGAAACACATTTAAAGTGGGACCAAGCACTCCCTATCGCTCTGCTCCGAATCAGAGTGGCACCCAGAAGTGGGCTTAAAACTGAGCCCTTCCCATAGTTTATGGGAAACCCCTCCGAATTTCTGTTTTAGGTATACCCCCTGTAGATTTGGAGCATGAGGCAAGAATTAAGCAATATGTACAGCATTTAGGGCAAACACTAACCATTTTGCACAAGTTTGCTCATTGCAGGTCTGTCTACCCCTCTGACGAGCCCCTGCACCCGTTCCAGCCAGGGGACCAAGTCCTACTAAAGACCTGGAAGACTCAAGGCCCTGAACAGCAGCTGTCTGAACAATGGACTGGTCCCTACGATGTCCTATTGACAACGCATTCCTCCCTAAAGCTGATGGGAATTAAGCCCTGGATTCACCACACACGGGTAAAACGGGCTCCACCTAAGGGAGACGTAGACCCTCCTGCTGCAGCTGAGGCGGAAAGGGAAAGCTGGACCTGCACTCCGGAGGAAGGTTTGAAATTTCTCTTCCGGAAAAAGACAGTGAACCCCGATACAGGGTGACAGTGTTTGTTATTTCACGTAAATGTTTATACCAGATACTGAGTTTAACTACTGAGTTTAAGTATAGTCCTTCCCAGTGTGGGAAAGGGCATGTATGTGCCACTGGTTGTGTTTCTGTTTCTGATCGAAAACCCTCTGTACCTGAAGACCTGGTAAGGTCACCTGAAGACCTAGTGAAGGTCGCCTGTAACCGGTTGGGGAGAATGCGTTTGCCACTCGGGACCCAGGAAGGGTCAGGCAAAGGAGCATGTCTCTGCCAAGAGACCGGACCTGAAAGGCAAGTCTGTGCCACTGGTTGTGTTTCTGATCAGAAATCCTCTGCACCTGAAGACCTGGTTAAGGTCACCTGAAGACCCATATAGGGTCACCTGAAGACCTGGTTAAGGTCACCTGTAGCCGGTTGGGGAGCATGCCTTTGCCACTGAGGACCCAGGAAGGGTCATTTGGGCCTGATAAGTGTTTCAGCCTGAGGCAAAGGAGCATGTCTCTGCCAAGAGACCGGAACTGAAGGGCATGAAAGTTTTGGAAAGAAATTATGTGGGGTTAGTAATGGAAGGTATAAGGCACAGAAATGCAATCTTGGTGGATATCAGAAGGGAAAGGATTTTCCATCGTACTTGGTATTTTTCTCCCTACCTGATCCCTCCAGAATTTGGCATTCTGAAGGAGTGAGTGATGACATAAGGTTTCTCTGCATAAATCCACTAAGACCAGTCATTAATGGTGGTTTGTTAACCAGTACTTTGACTGGAATGTCACACCTGAAGGAGGCATGTCTGGGTTCTGGTCGTCACCAGGAAGCCCTGAGGAACTGGGATTGACTTGTGAAGCTAGCAAAAGCCCACGAGAAGAAGCCTGGTACCTTGGTTGGTTGTGTGGTTCATGGCAGTCTTTCCAGGGAAGGAACGAAGGTTGCTTTCCTGAAAGATGGCTAAAAAGGAACCTGTAGGCACAACGGAAGCCTCAAGGATTTGAGGGAAACGACTGGTACAGGCGAAGCCAGGTGGCGGATGTGTGGCTCTGCTTCTGTGCCCTGAGGGGCGGACTGAAAAGTCAGTCTAAAGGTTCCCTGTGTGAGTTCCAGCAAAGCGAACTTAAAGATCATAGGTGATCCAGGCTGCTCTTGGTGTGTTTATGCAAACAAACAGGCAAAATTAAAAGTTGGACTCAAAGTAGTAGCTTTAATAATGACGAGGGTGATTTTAAGGAGAAAAATCATGGTCTAAGGAAAATCACAATGCTCAGTATTGGATATCGGAATTGTGCAGCTAACTATCTTGGAAGTTTGTTTGCATTTGGAAGTTGAGACTGGGTTTGTAACATCACCGAAGATGTTCAATTTACAGGCACGAAGGACCTGTCAAATTGCCATTGTTAGATGTCATTGCAGCAAGGGGCCTTGCAACTGAATGTCTTCCCAAAAGACAGTCTCGCAGGCACAGAGACTGGTTTGGAGATTGTTGAGTGAATTAACCTGTGTGTTCTTCTGTTTTCATAGGGCGTGTGCCTATGACCTCATTACCTGAGAGAATGGTTGCAATATAGGCCTCACTTAAGGAGCCCACCTTCATCATCGCCCCCTGAGATTCAACGGTTTGGTTGAACTAGGTGGTTGGGTTGGTGAAGGGGTGGGGTGGTCTGTGGGCTTCACTTCAGAGCTGATTTTCCCTTTTGTGTCCAAATAGCCTGGACAGAAAGGGCCCAGAGATCTGAAAGGAGGGAAATCCTGATATATTCCCCTCAGCCGAGTGAAGTGTAGTGAGCCACAAGGGTTTTGGATAGGTGTAGCATGCTTGTACACCTTCCTCCAGATAAGCCATTCTTTACCTAGGTGCCTGCCTTTGTTATTCAGTGATTGTGATTTAATTGTGCCTTCCAACTCTCTTGCCAAATCTGTCACCTCCAGAATACGACGAGGATGCCAGCTGTCCAGTAATGCCAGCCTTTGGACACCGAGCCTGCAACTTTGCAGTGACAGCCAACTAACTTGGATTCTGTGAGGTCCTTCCCCTTACAGGAAGGACTCCCTCCGTGCTGCACCCCCCTTTCAGGGCACCACTGACCCAAGGTTAGGTAGGACGACATCCACATCCAGCCGGAAGCAGTTACAAGAAGACGAGACCTTCGTCCATTGTCCTTTATATGATTATAAAGTGGTTGTAAATCTGAAAGGAGGGATTGAAGCAGGGTGCAGCCAAGAGGAGGGCCCCTATAAGGGATTTGTAATGGGGTCCAGGACTTGGGGTGTCCAGGAAATATTAGAAAAATGTATATAGGATGTCCTCACACCCACAGGCCTGAGCCAGGGGGGATGGGACACATGGAACAGGGCCATTCAGAGCTGTTTTGGGTAGCAAGAGCTTTGCAGCTAACCCCTGGCACAGTCATTTAATATATCTATAACCTTTAACTGGTTTCATGGATGTGTTAAGTAGCTGTGGCCATGCTTTGAGCCAGGGGGATGGGACCAAATTCCACCCAGGATGGGACTGGGAAGCAACTCCCCCTGGTTACAGGGCCTGCGTGAGAGCGTGGAGATGATTGGCTCCATGCCATGGGGCCACATCTGCCCAGACTTACTATGGCAGCCCGGTAAAGCTGGAAGAATACGGGGATGCTGGCAGGTGTAGCTGACTGTAGGAGGAGTCAGAAATGGGCTGCAAAGGAAGATGGGCGCTGGGATTTAAACCTAGGCCCGGCAGCCATAGAGATGAGTAGACCTCACGGCTCTGAAGTAAATGGGAGAACCACGAGGCTCTGAAGCAAGTAGATAGATAGAGGTCCATGTGGTTCTGAAGTGGGGAAAAGGACCACGAGGTTCTGAAGGAGAGTAGAGAGGACCACGTGGTTTTGGAGTGCTTCTTCTTGCCACGAGGCTTAGGCAGCAGGAGAGACTTTGCAGCCATAGAGAAAGGGGAGAGAGGACTCTTGCTGGTGGGCCATGAGACGGTGCCACATGGCTTTGGATTAACTGGAGATTGCAGCAGCCACACAGCTGATGGTGCCGGGAGCCTGAATCACGGACTTCTACTTCTTTTCCTGAGACACGGTACCCCAGACTGGGCACAGGGAGAGGGAAGGACTGTGCATCTGTGGGTATTCTAGATGACTTTAGTATCTTATTGAAGACATTAGGTCATTATTCTAAGTTTGTGTAACTTTTAAATAAACAATTCCTTTCCTTTTCACCAGTCTGTGGCATTGAGAGACGTCTTTCCTCTGGCGGCGGGCATTGCGAACCTAGCAGGTGGGCGTGGGGGAAGGAACCTCCAGAGACAGAAAGGGGGAATCCTTTCTGTAATAATTTATCGTGAACCACCCCCTGCCTTGCTCTGTAACATAAGGACTTTCTAGTTACCCTGTGACTGGTTTCCGGATGAATGGCAAAGAGAGCAATAAACATACTTTATGAGACATTTGTTGCAACCTGCTTTATAGCTTAATATAGTTAGTTGTAAAAATGTTCCAAGTGTGCTTGAAAAGCATTTGTAATTTATTTTTTTGTTGCCGCTTACTTAAACAATGAGAAAAAAATTTATTCAAAATTATACACCAAGAGTTAAAAAGAAACTGCTAATGACAGGGGACTCAAGAGTTGGAAAATTTTAGTTTAAGGTAAAAAGTTATAGCCTAGCAAGTAATGTATATGTTAAAGGTTTTGTTTCAGAAAGTACAGATAAGGCCTTCCTGGCTCCTGGAAAACAGCTGACCTCCTGGGGCACTGGTAAAGATTACCCCCTGGGGAGAAGTTGGAGGCATCCAGACCTTTGTGTTCCATGGAGAGACCCAAGGGACACAGTCAAGAGGAAAGGTACCCTGGGGTGGGGGGAGATGGAGACCCTCTTGGGCCAGAATCCAGCTGCTGAGTGGGCCTGGTGGCTGAGCCTCATGGGGTGGGGCTGCCAGCAGGCCTGAGGGCCAGGGCGGGGACAGCGCCAGCTGGTGTGGCCCCTGCTGTGGCTTTGCTCTTGTGGGAGCCGGGCTGTCTGTTTAGCTCCTTCTGTTCTCTGGCTTCCTGGAGAAGAAGAACCTATCCCCTGGCTGCTGGGTCTTGCAGCAGCCCCCACCCCTGGCAGGAGCAGCCTGCTCACAAGGACTTGGCTGCAATGATTTGGGGGAGGAGTGAATTTTCTGGACCCCCAGCAGCCACATGAGCAGCTCCTCCATGTGAGGCTGGGGACGGTGGGCAGTTGTGCCTCCAACCAGATGGGCTCATCTAAACCAAAGAACCCAGGAGAACAGATGAGGGCCATGGGGTCAGGTTGGCAAATGCGGCAGTTACACCATGGCCAGCCCCCAGCTCCGCCGCGGCCCCTCCTCACTGGCCCTCGAGCTCGGGGTCCCCGGGGCCTGAGGCGGGGGAGGCATGGGCATGGGCACCACACACTTGTGAGGAGCAGGGCAGAGCCCCCCCAGAATCCCTGCTGCCGCCGCCAGACCCTTGACTTCTCTCTGGGAAGGATAACGGTCCCCCGCTGTTCTGGCCCCTCTCACCTACTCAGGGAGCAGGCGGAGCTGTTTCCTTTTTTTTCCCCCTTTAATAAATTTTATCTTTTACTGAATTATAATAAGTAGAGAAAACGCACAGATCTTAAAAGTACAAGATGATATTTAAATACGTAAACCATCATGATAACCATCATTCGGATCAAGATGTAGAACATTTGAACACCCCAGCAGATGTGTCGCATCCCAGATGATAACTCCCAAAGTTACCCATTACTCTGACTTATTTTTACCCTGAGTTAGTATTTTTTTCATGAATTCCTATTTCTTGACCTGATTGTTGGCTACATGACTGCGGTCACTTTTTATGCATCCGTACACTTAGGAATTGTGTACTTTTCTGTATGTTATACTTCAATATTTTTTTTACAGCCCGCTTCACAGGCTCACACCCCTGTCCACCCCACCTCCTCCCCAGGGGGCAGGGACCACAGAGAGCCTGGGCATCCTGAAGGCGATCCCATTTGGGCGGGGTTCCCGAAGTTGCAGGCCCTGCCCCTTCGTTGAGCAGAGGAGGAAACTGAGTGCCAACCAGGGCAGCCCCGGGCCCAGGTCGCCAGCAGTGCAGCCCCCCACACCCTGCCAGGCAGTCTGCAAGGGGCAGCGCAATGGGGAAAGTCAGTCCCTGACTCGAGTGCACGACCCCCGTGTGGCCAGGGCTCTCAGACACACCAGGTACGCACGTGGAGCCAGAGGAAGAAGGGGAGGTCAGCAATTAGTCCTTCTCAGGGGACGGCTCCCGTGGGGGGCTTCCTGGACCAGTGATGCAGCTGGTTGTGGGGTCCCTTGTGGGGTTACAGCAAGGAGGGCTCCCCTTTCTCTGGACGATCAGAATTCACAAGGAGAATGGACACAGGTCATACTTCTGAGCTTTTACTCGGAAACGATGTGGAAACTCCCAGCCTGTGGGAAGGCGGAACAGGTGCCCTCCAGGCCCCTGTGAGTTCTCACTGTCCCCAGGCCTCTCCTGCCACAGCCTCTCCTTCAGCGGACGGCCTGAAGTGGACCATGTGCCCTGGACACCGGGTCTGAGGTTCCGGTAGACTCATGGTGAGGGCTTATCACCTCTGGGGCCAGTCTTCAGGCTCAGGAACAGCAGCCCTGGCGTGCTGGCTCTTCCCCTTCTCGGGGACCCTGCTGCTCCCCAGGATGGGTATAAACACAGGGACGGGGATGCTCCTTGTGGCTGGTCTGCCTCTTTCTCCTCACTGGACAGTGCTGAGGATTTTTTAAAACACAAACCCATTTTATCTCCGACTTCAACCCACCCTCACAGCATTTTCCTTAAAGTCTTCCACCCCAGAGTGAAAAGCTCAGGGCATTCACTCCCTGGCTCCACGGTGCAGCTGCGCAAACTGTGGCAGAGCTGGGATGAAACGCCACTCCCACCTGGTTTGTGATCCCCTGGGAGGTCCGGCACCCAGGAGGCACACCAGGGCTCGGCTCCTTTTCCGTGGCCTGCGGGGAGGCCCCAGAACTCCACATCTCTGCCCAGTTTCAGGCATCTGCACCACCCTGGTGAACCCAGGAAGCAGGTGGCGTTGATGGCCCACAGCCTTTTGGTGAACAATTTAATTGCTTTTGCGGGGGGCTGTGGGGACCAATGGTCTTTTATGTTTTAGTTCTCTGACCGAAGCCCATTTAGATGGTGCAGAATCCTCGGTCTTTGATTTCTGATAAATGCTGATTTCCATGAAAAAACCCTAATTATCTCTGTCTCTTCCCTCCCTCCAGGCAGAGTCCCCAGGGAAGACAGTGCCTGCCCTTTGGCACCACGGAGGCCCTCTCCCACCCTGGTAGCTTGTAGTGACACTGAAGTGCTCCCCATCCCCCATCTTGGGCAGCTCCCTCCCCTCCCCATGCCCAGGGCGTGGCTGTGGCCCTGATGCAGACCCAGCCTCTGGGCACCATGGAGACCTGCATCCGTTTGGAACATATTCCTGTAGGATCCCCCCAACCCCGGTTTTCTCCCCAGTGGTTGTCTCTCTGCTTCGATGGCTCTAACAACTTCTGTCTGTTAAACATCAGGGACCAGTCCCTGGGAGCAAGAAGGGTGAAGATGATGAAATAGTCCTTTTGTGGTTGGGTTTGCGAGTAGGAGAAACAGTAGTGAACTTGAGCAGACAGCATTCTGGTTTGTACCAGTACAGCATCTGTGAGGGACCTGCACCTGTGCTCAGGGCTAGGCTCACCGTTCACCCCGCTGCCCCCCGCAAAACATCCGGGATTGGGGATTTTCTTTTTTTTAAGCAGCGATTTGCCACCACGTGAGGAGGGCAGGAGGACGGCATTGGAGAGAGCACGCTGAGACGGGGACTACTGGGGCCCGTCCTGTCCAGGGCTCCTCCCCACACCCCCCTGCAGAACGGGGTGCACACACAGCAGGTCTCTCCCCCAGGCTGAAGGAGGCCAGGTTGCCTGAGCTTTGGGGCCCTGGGTTTGTCCTATTGCAGTAATAGTAATAATGGTCATAATAATAAACAATAACTAACAATACCCTTGTTGTCATCCCCAGGGTTGGCTGGCTGGCTGTGGAACTGCTGAGGAGCGTTTGTTTTAGAATTATTTTCCACTCGTGATGTTTTCTGGATGGAATCCCATGCAGATGTGACATTAAGGGGGAGCCACTGTCCTTGGCTGGGTGACTGTGGCTCGCCGAGGGTCAGGTCGGATCTGGCAGACTCCCAGCTGGTCAGGACAGGCACCGGATGTGCGTCCATGGAGGTGGCTCTGGGGAGACGGTGTCTCCTGTGTGTGGCGGTCTGAGCTCGGGCCACGGACTCCCATGGACCAGCCTTCAGCAAGCGGCCTTGGAGGCACGGGAGGCCATGTGAGCCTGGTCACTGACCCCCTTCCCCTGCAGGGAACACTGTTGGGGTGCACGTTCCCCTCGGGGAATCATCCACATGTTGGCGACGTGCTGTTCGAATGAGGCCCCCTCTGGCCCTTCACATGGGCCCTTTGGAGGACGGACAGCTGGTGTGGGGGCTCAGCCGGACCAGCAGAGGCTTCCTCCCAGAGCCCAAGAGTCTAGCACACAGTCCCCACCATGGGTCGTCCTGAGCTTGTCCAATGGCGAAGGCAGTGTGGAGAACAGGGTGCTCCCAGTCAGGAACCTGTGAATAGGAGCTGGGGGTGGGTGGGGCGGGGGTCGGTGCTCAGAGACCTGGAGAGGGGCGTGTGTCAGAAGCGAGGTTAGGCTGGGTCCCCTCCCCGCACTGCGAGGTCCCCAGCGAGGAGTGGGTGGTGGCCTGGGGCGCAGGGATGACCAGGAGCTGAGGGGCATCCACAGGCATCGGGGGCACCTCAACTTGGTGCAGTTAATGGGTCGAAAAACTCAGGTGTGGGCTTTAAACACACTCGTGAAATCCCCAAACAGAGCCGAGCTGAGCTTCCAAAGTGACTGAGATGTATAGCAAATAAAAGTCTGAAATTACAGAAAGCTTTTTACACTCTGCAGGGCCAGCCGGGGAGAGGCCCTTCTGCTCTCTGTCGAGTTATTACAGAATTCTATTTTGTTTTTAACATTATGGTTTTTAATAAGAAATCATCAGGCAGCACCTCCCCCCACTGAGGGTATTGTTTTGTGGCCCTTTTTAGCTGGAAGGCTGATTTTGTAATAATTTACCAAACAGAGGGTCCTGTTCCTATTGTGGAGACAGTGGCTCCTGCAGGGGACACTCCTCTGCGGAGCATATGGGGGGGGTCCGTGTCCTTTTTACCCCTTGGCAGGGGGGATCCCACTCCCAAACACCTCCCAGTGTCTCAGCCCAGCACCCGGGCCGTTCCAGGAAGGGGCGCCGGGGCACCCCGAGCAGAGGCTGAGAGGCGAGGTGCACGGCTGCATGCTGACCTTGGGGAGCAGCCGTGCTGGGCCGCCTGGGGTTCCCGACACAGGGCTCGGAGGAGACCAGGCTGAAGCGGCCCAGGGAGCCCCTGCTGGGCACGCTGCTGCCGGGCAGCTGGGCGGCACCTCAGGAGGAGCTGAAGGAAGTGAGATGCCCCATTAGAAAGGGAAGATGGTGCTGAATACACAGCCTCCAAAACATCTCCCGGTTTGGCCAGAGGTGCCGGGTGCCAGGTGGGCGGTGCCAGAGAGTGGCCCCAGGGTGCCCACCGACACTGTGCCTCCCAGGGACACACAGGAGCGATCAGCCGGCAAGCCGCACAGGGGGAAACTTAAAGTGGGAGGTTCGGAGAGGGACAGATGACAGGGGCATCTGTAGGGAAGATCCAGAAACATCCACAAACTGCCCAGCTAATGTGTGATTTTACCCAAGCCACTGGGTTCAAGGCCCATTTACAAAAATCAAGCAGATTTCTTCAGAAAAGCAGCAAACAGGAAAAATTTAAAATGCCCCGGCAGCGGCATGTGGACATCTATACCTGGGAATAAATCCCTGTACAGACCTCCACATGGAACGAGAGAACCCCCCAGAGGGACAGTGAGGATCGCCAGTGAGAGGGGAGGGAGCACCGTTTCACGCCACATTCAGCACCCCCCCTTCAAGCCGCATTCACGCAGTGTTCACATTCTGTCCATGCATGGATCACATGCCACTCACATGCTGAGCATGTGCCACACATGCCCTGGTCACATGCCATTCATGTGCTGATCATGTGCTGATTACGTGCCGTCCACGCTCTGTCCACGTGCCATTCACATGCTGATCACGTGCCACCCATGTCCTGTTCACGTGCTGATCATGTGCCATTCACACCCTGATCGCGAGCCATCCATGCATCATTCACGTGCCGATCAGGTGCCGTCCACACTTTGTTCACGTGTCATTGACACACAGTTCATGTGCTCTTTGATAGGGGACTTAAGAGTTGGAAAATTTCAGTTTAGGTAATAGCTAGTAAGCTTCGTAATCAATGCATGTAAAAGCTTTGTTCCAAGAACTGAAGGTGGGACCCACCCTGACTCCAGGAGACCACGAGCAGCCCCACCTGTGAGCCTCAGGAGGCCCACACCCAGTTCCAGGTGGTGTCTGAGCCCCCTGTGCTCCAGGTGAGATGCCCACCGCCCAGGGTGAGAATGCTGAACTTGTTTGTTTGTAATCCAGTGAACTTTTCCCTGAATTCAAAACCCCTTACCTACACTTTGTTCTCCAGATAAAAAGGGCCATTTGAAAATGGAATTTAACATGGTCTGTTAGGGTGCGAACCCGCCATGGTCTCAGATCCCCGGCCATCTGAACAAAGCGCCATAAAGACTCAGTCCCTGTCGCTGCTGATTGTGTTTGGCAGTGACGGGCAGCCCGAACACCAGTGTCTTTTCCGGTTTCACTATTGTTTTATGTATACACACTTGCAGATATGTCAATGTGCACGTTTTTGTCTACTTTCTCTGGATTTAATGTGCTCTTTTAGGTTCCTAATATGGGTACAAAAATTGTAAATTTTCAGCTTTTATTTCTGATAATGTGAATTTAAAGGAGAACATGTTTTTCATAAGTTTTGGTACGTAGTATCTTTATCACCATTCATTTTCAATTATTTTGTAATTGAAATTGTGTTTTACTTTTGAGGTTGTTTACAAGTGTATTACATAACTACCAGATATAAGGACTTTCCAGAGTCCCATTTGTCGTGAATTCTGGCTGAAGTGCAATGAGAGCACTTCAGAAACATTGTATATAATTTCAATGCTGCGATGCTTGTTGAAACTGGCTTTATATTGGCTTGGCCAAATGCTAAAACCTTTTGGGAAGATGGAATTATGAAGAGGCCTGCAATATTGCAGAAAGCAGTGGAACAAAACGGTGAATACATTGTTCAATACAGTTATTGGTGAAAACGAAAAACGTCTGTTCCTTTGCGTCTTTACATAAAAACTGGATGAACCTTTTGGCCAAGCAAATAGTACAGTGTTCCAAGAGTGCGTCTCTGCTGCCATCTCGTGGGCATTCTGGGGAATGACATCTTAGCTGAGTCAGGAAAAGTGGTTGATTCCAGTGGAATATCAATGAGTGTTGATGGCAGTGGTATTTAGAAGTGCACTTCAAAACATCAAAGTGTAAGTACTTTCCAGTTACCTCGAGACTGGTTTCCAGAATAATGGCCAAGGAACAATAAACGAGATTTATGTGACATAGTTGGAACTGGCTTTATGTGTAATCAAGTTGTTAAAAGTTACAGGTGTGCTTCAAAATCACTTGTCATTGGCTTTGTGTGTTGCAGCTTCCTTAAACAACGTGGAGGTAAAATTCATTCATAATTTTGCACTAAGAGGTACAAGAAAAAAAGAGTAAAATATAAGCGCCATCGTTGTATGTATGTGCCCTTCTGGACATGTCTGCAGGCTTGTTTCCTCCACTCTGCCTGGACTTTGTTTACCATTTCAGATTCCTTGTATGGGTGCAAAACCTGTGCATTTTAAGCCTCTGTTTCTAATGTGTGCATTCAAGGGTGAGAATTTCTTTCTCAGGTTTTGGTCCATAGCATCTTTAGCATCATTCAGGTCAAGTTACTTTGTAATTCAAATAGTGGTTCATTTTGGAGGTTCTGTAGGAGTCTATTTGAGAAGGTCTGTGCAGCAGAACTTTGTCCTCATCCATTCCCTGTGATTGCCAGCTCAAGTGCCATTAGAGCAGAAAACATATTGTATAGGCTTTCGAGGCTGTGATGATGGTTGAAACTTGCTTTAAATGGGGTTGTCCAAAAAGTCAGTTCGGCCCCCCACAACTGCACCACCTCTGCGTCGCCCCCAGCATGTCACCTGGCACCGGTCCTGCATACTTGCCTTTAATGTCATTTGAAACTTTTTTAGACAGTATCGTGACAGCTGTCCTATCCCTGTGGGATGACAAACCTCATGACAACTGTTGAATGTATGTGTGGCCCTCTTCTCACTGAAGACACATGAATCTAACATTTTTGGCCCCTCAGTCTGTGTCATTTCCAGAAAGGTACAAGTGCAAGTATAAGGCAAGAAAACATGCTTGGTGTACAGAGAAGACGCTGAGTCTGATGGAACGTGTGAGAAGTGGGTTGCAAAGATTCATGCCAGAGATTTCTCATGTGGGGTTGCCCCACGGGTAGGCAGACCAGGTGCAGTGGAGAGCCATCCAGGGCAGACGTTAACAGAGGACGGACCACGTTATGGCACGCAGGAGACAGGCAATATACTCAAAGTATCCCAATCAATGTCACAAAGCATTTGCAGCAGCTTGATTACGTTAATCTCTTTGACGTTTGGGTTCCACGGAAATCTAGCTGGGTGGTGGGGGTCCCATCTGACTGAATTTCCTCATGTGGTTCTCTACGGAAATGGAAGGGAAACATTCCATTTCCAAGATAAAGTGTGAGGGGATGAACCGTTGATATCTGAGAATAATGTGGAGCAGGAGATATTGAGGGAAGCCCAGGAACCACCAGCAGCCCCTCCAAAGGGCGGTCTTCATCCGAAGGAGGTGATGTCCTGCAGTGGGAGCTCCTTGCGGAAACCCAGCGGGCTTCTCCCGACAACGACTGATCTCTGTTAGATCAAGTGAAAGCCACCTGACGGAAAATGTCCAGAATTTGTCAGGAAAGACAGGGAAGCTTCAGGATAAGGCAGGAGCGCACACATTTCTCTTTGGTGACCAGGGGAAGACTGTTCCAGCCTGGCTGGGCAGTCATGATTCATCCACAGTCCTCACCAGAGCTTGCGCCTTTGCATGACCCTTTAGTTTGGTCTTTGTGAATTTCTCTTATTGGAAAGAAATTTTCCTTCCCTGCAAGACTGCAGAAGTCACCTGGAAGAGTTCCCTGGTCTGAAAGAGGACAATGTTGTGGGACGATGGAACAGTGAAGTAGCTTCAAAGGTGGCAGAGGGCAGTGGAACAAACAGTGACAACGTTGTCCAGTAGTTGTTCAGTCCCGTTGTTTGGGGGAAAATGAAAAATGTCTCTGTCATGGCATCTGATGGTGAGAAATGAACAAAATTTTTGGACAAGGCATCAGTAAGCTATGTGTTCCAAATGCTGGTCTTTGCTGCCATCTTGTGGCCATTGTGAGGAATGACACCTGAGTACAATTCAGCAGGATAAGTGGTTTATTCCAGGGGAATATGAATGACTTTGGATAGCAGGGGTATTCAGAAGTGCGTTTGAAAATGTCTAAATGTCAGGGCTGGCCAGTTACCTTGTCACTGGTTTCCAGATTAACGGCCAAGAGCGCAATAAGCATATTCTATATGACATTTCTTGGATCCGGCTGTGTAGCGTGATAGAGTTGGGTTTCTACAAGTTCCAGGTATGCTTGAAAATCACGTGTAATTTGGTTTGTCTGATGCAGAATCCTTAAACTACGAGAAGGTAAAATTTATTTAAAATTCTCTACCAGGAGATGAGAAAAAGTGAAGCAAAATACAAGCACTTTCACTTTTTTTATACCCCCCTGTGGACATGTTTACGGGCTCGTTTACTCAACTTTGCCTAGAGTGCGTTTACTATTTTAGGGTCCTCGTTCGGGTAAAAAGCGAAGGAACCTTTGTGGGAAGCCAATTGTAGAGCGTGTCTTCCATCTGTCGGTCTCTGCTGCCACCTCGTAGTCATTTGGGGGAATGACACCTCAGTGCAGGTCAGCAGGAAAAGTGGTTGATTCCAGTGGAATGTCAATGACTTTGGGTGGCAGTGGTATTTACAAGTGCATTCGAAAACATCTAAATTTCAGGGGTGTCCAGTTACCTTGTGACTGGTATTCAGGTTAAGGGCAAAGGAGCCATTGATAGGTTTTATGTGACGTTTCTCAGAACCGGCTCTGTAGCGTAGTAGCGTCAGTCTTTGACAAGTTGAAGGTGTGCTTGAAATTCGTTTGTCTTTGCTTTGTTGCAGCTTCCTTAAACAACGTGGAGGTAAAATTTATACAGAATTCTGCACCAAGAGGTGCAGGAAAAAAAGCAAAGTAAAATATCAGCGCTATCAGTGTATGTACTCTTGTTTCCTCAACTTTGCCTGAACTTCATTTTCGGTTCCTCCTACATGTGCAAACCTTGTACATTTCCAGTTTCTGCTTCTGACCTCTGCATTGAGGGGTGAAGAATTCTTTAACAAATAAATAAATAAATACAATCTTAAAAAAATAAAAAGAGGATATTTCAAAGAAGAAAAGGAGCATCTTCGTGCAAAGAATGTGGTAGTGTGTACGTGGTGGGTTCGGGAGAGAGTACTTTAGTAGAATATGCTTGCGGAAAACCAGTGGGGTTACTTGCAACAGCTATGGCTCCCGAGTAAACCAACTGAAAGCACCACTCCAGGGAGAGCCAGCAGTTTGTCATCAGAAGACACGGAAGCTTCTGGATGAGGTGAGAGTGTTGTTTCCCTTTGGTGACCAGGCTAACGTGTTCCCACCCTGGCTGCCCAGTCGTGATTTGTGCACAGTACCCAGCAGACCTCGCAACTTTGCATGGCTGTTTAGTTCAGTCTTTCTGAATTTCTCTTAATGGAGAGAAGTTTCCATTCCCCAGAAGACTGCAGAAGGCACTTGGAAGAATTCTCTGTTCCAACAGATAACAATATTTTGGGAAGATGGAATGGTAGGTTGCCTGAAAGATGGCAGAGGGTGGTTGAAGAAAACGTTGAAACTGTGGTTCAGTCACGTTGTTGGGGGAAAATGAAGAATGTGCCTGTCATTGCAACTCCCGGTACAAACCGTAGGATCCTTTTGGCAAAGATCAAAGTACCCGTGTTCCAAATGTGCATCTCTGCTGCCCTCTCGTGGCCATTGTGCGGAATGACACTTTAGTGCGAGTCCCCAGGAGAATTGGTTGATTTCTGTGGAATATCAATGACTTTTGACAGCAATATTAATTACAAGTGCATTTCAAGACATCTAAATGTAAGGATTATGAGGTTACTTTCTGATTTGCTTCTAGATTAAGGGCAAAGGAAGCACTAAACGTGTATTATGTGACATTTGTTGGAACTGGCTTTTAGCATGATAGAGTCAGGTTTTTACAAGGTCTAAGTTGCTTGAATTTTTTGTAATTTGTCTTGTGTGTTGCAGCTTCTTTAAACAAGGGGAAAATAAAATGTATTCAAAATTCTCCACTCAGAGGTAAAATCAAATCAAATCGCTATCATTTTCTGTACGTGCCCTTCCAGACACGTCTAGAGGCCTGTTTCCTAGAGTGTGTCTTGGCTTCATTTAGTCTTTTCGGTTCCTCAAATGAGTGCCACTCTTGTACAATTTGAGGTCTTGTGCCTAACACGTGTGTTTAAGGGTGCAGATTTTGTTCTCAAGTGTAAGTATGTAGTATGTTTAGCATCATTCAGTTCAAACCATTTTGTAACTCACAATGTGGTTCATTTTGGAGGTTCTGTAGGAGTCTATCTCAGAAGTACCAAGCAGGAGAACTTTCCAGTGTAGAATCCAAGCTACCAACATAAGCAGAAAAGCAGAATGTGTGTTTGGGCCAACACCCTCCAGGAAACCCACAAAGAGGACGAGCAAAGGGACTTCCCCATAAGTGCATTGCTAGGACTTAGAAAACAAGGACTGACAGGAGAGGAGGTCAGCAAAATAGAGGGAAACTAAGTTTTTTTTAAATACGCCTATAAGAGTGTGCCGCGTTGCTAAATTTATGAAAGTGTGTTGCGTTGCTAAGTTTGGGCCAATCGCTAACCGCAAAGATCAGCTTCTGGATAAGTTGCTTGCTTGCTCTTGCATAAAACCCCTAGTCTGTAAGCGTTAGGCGCGACTCTCCAGCAATCTTGGGAGAGCTCGTCCCTGCGCAGGTATTAAACAGCATTCCAAAAGACAAACTTTCGCTTCCCGACTCTTGATTCTCGCAATCTGCATATAACACCAGTTACCCATTTTCAGTGATCTCTAGCTTTAGTGCTGCGAGCGCAAAACACATACTGTAATTGATTTCAATGGTGCAATTCTGGTTGAAGCTGTCTTTATACTGGGTTGGCCCAAAAGTCAGTACGGTCCCCACCACCCTTTTGCCATCCTACCCCTTCTTGTTACTCTGGATTGCATACTTGGATTGTCTTTAACTTCATGTGAAACTGTTCTGTTAGAATGTATCATGACAGATGTCATACCAGCATGCGTTTCAATAAAAAACTCATCAAAACCATTGAGTGATGTTGTGGCCATTTTCAACCTGAAGATGGCTGAACATAAGGAACAGTTTTGGCACATTAGGCTCTGTCATTTCAAGAAAGGTGAAAGCACATCTGGAATGCCAAAATAAAGATTTGTAGTGTGTATGGAGAAGGAGCCCTTAGGTGATGAAATGTGTCAGAAGTGGTTTGCGAAGTTTCATGCCCAAGATTTCTCGCACAGAGATGCCCCACAGGTCTGGCAGACCAGTAGCAGTTCACGGCCATTGAGTCCAGACCTTAACTGAGGACAGACCAGGTTATGCCATGTGGGAGACAGGTGACATACTCAAAGTATCCAAACTGAGCACTGAAAATCATTTGCACCTGCATGATTATGTGAATCGCTTTGATGTTTGGGTTCCACAGAAGTTAAAGGGCTGAGGGGGCGGGACTTACTTGACCTCATTCCCACATGCGTTTCTCTTCGGAAACATAAGGAAACCGTTCTGCTTGCAAGCAAGTTGT
The DNA here is from genome assembly GCF_022682495.2 of Desmodus rotundus. Taxonomy (NCBI): domain Eukaryota; kingdom Metazoa; phylum Chordata; class Mammalia; order Chiroptera; family Phyllostomidae; genus Desmodus; species Desmodus rotundus. Next base: position 88,976 of record NW_026527191.1, read on the forward strand.
GAGGGGGGTATGAACTGTTAAACTTTGAGAATAATGTGGAACAGGAGAGATGGTGGGCAAATGAAGGAACCACCAGCAGCAGCTCCTCCACAGGGCGGTCTTCATCCAGAGGAGGTGATGTTGCCTATGTGGTGATATGGCAGGGATTCCTGTAGGAGATGCTCCTTGGGGAAAACCAGTGGGATATTCGCAACACATGCTGGCTCATCAGAGGAATTGTAAGTACTGCCGGTTGACAGAGTCGAAGCAGAAGACGGGAAAGCTTCAGGATGAGGTGGGAGAGTATGTTTCTCTTTGGTGAGCAGGGAAAAACGGTTCTAGCCTGGCCGCACAGTCGTGATTCATTAGCAGAACTCACCAGAAATTGCACCTTTGCATGGCCGTGTAGTTCCGTATCCCGAATTTCTCAGTGGAGAGAAATTTCTGTTCCCTGGAAGACTGCAGAAGGCACCTGGAGGAGCTCTCTGCTGCTAAAGGTATCAGTGCTGTGGGACGATGGAATGGGAAGTTGCCTGAAAGATATCAGAGGCCAGTGGAACGGAATGGCGATGACGTTGTGCAGTTATAATTTTTGGGGAAAATGAAAAGTGTGCGGGACATTGCATCTTACCATAAAAAGCTAAGGAACCTTTCAACCAAGGCATTAGTGCGACGTGCATTGCCTGTGTCAGTCTATGCTGCCATCTCGTGGCCACTTTTGGGAATGACACCTTAGTGCGGGTCAGCAGGAAAAGCTGTTGATTCCACTGGGAATATCTTTGACTTTTCATAGTAGTGCAATTTAGATACTCAGTTGAAGATGTCCAAGTGTCAGGACTGTGCAGTTACTTTGTGTCTGGTCTCCAGATATCGGCCAAGGGAGCAATAAGCCTATTGTCTGTGACGTTTCCTGGAACTGGCTTTGTAGCGTAATAGAGGCAGGTTTTTACAAGTGCCAAGTGTGCTTGAAAATCGCTTGTAATTTGACTTTCATTGCAGGTTCTTTAAATATCATGGAGGTCAAATTTATTTGAAATTGTCCATCGAGAGGCAAATAAAAGTAAAGTAATATACAAGCGCTCTCATTTTATGTACGTGCCCCTGAGGACATGTCTACGGGCTCATTTCCTCCACTTTGCCTGGACTTGGTTTACTATTTTAGGTTCCTTGTGCAGGTGCAAAACTTGTGCATTTCCAGCTTCTGTTTCTAACCTTTGCATTGAAGGGTAAGGATTTCTTTCTTAAGCTTTCATACAAAGCATCTTTACCATAAGTCAGTCATGTGCAGTTATTTTGGTTGTTTGAAATTTATTTAAATTTATTTATTTACTTACTATATTTATTTTTAAAAAGTATTGATTATGCTTTACGGTTTTCCCAATTTTCCCCCCTTTATCCTCCCTTGTCCCCGCACCCCTTACCCTCCGGCATTCTTCCCCCACTTAGTTCATGTCCATGCCTTGTACATATAAGTTCTTTGCGTTCTGTTTCCTATACCATTTCTATGCCTCCCACCTTGTTTATGCCTACTTTTATACTTCTTCTTCCCTGTACTTTTGCCCCCCTATTCCACCCTTCCCCCTCCCCACTGAAATTCCTCCATGTGATGTCCATTTCTCTGATTCTGTTCCTGTTCTAGTTGTTTGCTTAGTTTTGGTTTTCTTTTTTTTTCTTTTCTTTTTGGTTCAGTTGTTGAGAGTTGTGAGTGTGTTGTCATTTCACTGTTCATAATTTTGGATCGTCTTCAATTTCTTAGATAGTCCCTTTAACATTTCATAGAATAAGGGCTTGGTGATGATGAACTCCTTTAACTGGACCTTATCTGGGAAGCAGTGTATCTGCCCTTCCATTTTGAACGATAGCTTTACTTGATAGACTCATCTTGGATGGAGGTCCTTGCCTTTCATGACTTAGAATACTTCTTTTCAGCCCATTCTTGCCTGTAAGGTTTCTTTGGAGAAATCAGCTGATAGCATTATGGATAATCCTTTGTAGTTAACTGTCTCCTTTTCTCTTGCTGCTTTTAATATTATCTCTTTATCGTTAATCTTGGATAACTTAATGATGATGTGCCTTGGTGTGTTCCTCTTTGGGTCCACCTTCTTTGGGACTGTCTGGGCTTCCTGGACTTCCTAGAAGTCTATTTCCTTCTCCAGATTGGGGAATTTTTTCTTCACTTTTGTTGAAATAAGTTTTCAATTTCTTGCTCTTGTTGTTCTCCTTCTGGCACCCCTACGATTTGGGTATTGGAACATTTAAAGTTGTCCCAGAGGTTCCTAAGCTTCTCTTCATTTTTTGAATTCTTTCTTCATTTTGTTCCAGTTGCATGTTTATTTCTTCCTTTCGTTCCAAAGAGTTGATTTGAGTCCCGGTTTCCTTCCTGTCACTGTTGGTTCCCTGAGTATTTTACTGTATTTCACTTTGGGTAGTCTTCGTTTGTCCTTTCATCTTGCGCCCAAGCTCAGTCAGTTCTGTGAGCATTTTGATCACCAGGGCTTTTAACTCTCCGTCAGATAGGCTGGCTGTCTGCTCATCGCTTAGCTCTCTTTCTGGAGTTTTGCTCTGTTCTTTCGCTTGGGCCATATTTCTTTGTTTTGGTGCACCAGTCTGGTTGGTCTGGTTGACTGTTTCTTTAATTCCTTTGTTGTCAGAATCCCACGCATGTTGATTTTGTGGCACTTCTGGTTGTTTATTGATTTTGGATTGGTTGTTATCCTCCTTTTGGTTGTGTGAGGAAGTGAAGGGTTTCTACCTATGGCCCCATCTTGGTCGGAACCTCAGAGAATCTGATTTTGTTTTTTTGAAACTTGGTCCATAGTACAATATGGTCAATGAAAACAAAAAGAAAGAAAAGTTCCAAGCGTGGTTCCCTGCTGACATCTCTTGTTCATTTTGGGAATAACACCTCAGTGCCTGTCAACAAGAAAAGTGGTTGACTCTAGTGGAATGTCAATGAGTGTTGATGGCAATGGTGTTTAGAAGTGTATTTTAAAATGTGCACAGGTGAGGACTGCCCAGTTACCTTGTGACTGGTTTCCAGACTAGTGAAAATGAAGCAATAAACGTGTTCTATGCGCCATTTGTTGGAAGTTGCTATATAGTGTAATAGACTCAGGTTTTTAGGAGTTGCAAGTGTGCTCAAAATCATTTGCAATTTGCTTTGTTTGTTGCAGCTTGCTTAACCAATGAAGAAAGTAAAATGTATTTAAAATAAATTTTAACCGAAGAGGTTTAAAAAAATAAAACTGCTATCATTTTATACATAAAAATCATACAAACCATTGGGGCAAGCCACTAATACATGTCCCAAGTGTGTATCTCTGCTGCCATCTGGTGGGAATTGTTGGAATAACATCTTAGTGCAGGTCAGCAGGAAAAGTGATTGATTATAGTGGAATATCAGTGACTGTTGATTTTTTTTTTAAAGACTGTTTTGAGGTACAAGTCTCAGGTCCCAATGCTACTCACCAGTTCCTTGGGACCACTCTGTATGAGCACATCATCTGGACCAGACACCAGATTTGGGGGTGTCCCATGGGTTCTTTTCTTTGATTATATCTTTAAATTATTCCTTGTCTACAGAAAAGGTATTTATTTTGATTGTTATTTACCACACAATTTACTAAGTTGTATTATTTATAATAACTTTAAGTTGATATTGATGAGTGGTCAAGGTAAATAAGATATCATACAAAAATAAAATTACATTACTTTAGTTGTGTAAAATATGAAAAAATAGTTAAAGCTTGGAATAAAACACGAAGACATGAACAGTTAAATGTGTTAGTTATAAGTTCATTAGTAATTAAATAAAATAGTAACATGAATCTTAGCATCATAAATGAGTTCAGGGCCTGGAGCAACGGTGTTCTAGAAATCAGAAGTATTTTGTAAGTAAAATTGTGCCCCCTGTAGGTTATCTGAGGAACTGGCAATATGGCAAATGTCCGCATTTTCAAAGAGGAGAACGTTTGATGGTGAATTCTGGAAAATAAAAGAGTAAGATTGTAGATTCTAAATTATTTTAAGAAACAATTACTGAAGAGTGATTTATGGGCAATGAATAGAGACAGTGAGCCTCAGTGCTGTGGTTTATCACATGTGGTGCAGTCTCTTAAGGTGCCATGTCTTCCTTGGCTTGTGAGTTTTCCCAGGTGTCTTCTTAGCTGAGGACATTTGTCCCCAGTCTTTGCAAGACGGCTGGCACTGTTATTATTGTTGTTGTTCTTAGCTCTCAGCCTCCAGGCTGCCTGTCCAGAGAGAGGTGTGATTTCAGATCCAGGGTGCAAAGTCACATGCTGTTTGTATTCTAATGGACTCTTCATCCTGCTCCATACAGAGGAGGGTTTCTCATGGCTACGGATAATTCTTTCTCCTGGGAGATTTTTCTCTGCATTGTAGGTGCTTACTAGCAGTCCTTACCTCTGTTCAGTGCATGCCAGTAACTCCCACCTTAACCCCACCCTAAGGACAGTCTGAAAGGTGTCCACACAATGTGCCAAATGTCCCCTTGGGGGGGAAGTCAACCTCAGGTGAAAACCACTGATCTTGAAGGTGGATCATCTTTGGAACCTGAGTGATCTGGCCTTGGTAAGACGTGTTTTCACTATCAACCACGCAAATTATTTTCTATCCAATTGTGATTTATTGTGGCGTGGTTATTTAGAAGTGTATTTCATGATTTGTAAATATAAGTACTTTCTAGCTATCTGTGTTACTGATTTCTTGATTAATGGCAGTGATAGGAAGAAATAGATATAATTCTAAATAAATGTCAGTCCTTTGAAGGTCGTTGGAACTTGCTTTATATCACTCTATGGTCAGTTTTAAGAAAAGTTCCCAGGGTGCTTGGAAAGCATCTGTGGCGTATTTGCATTTTTGGGGTGTAGTGAAGTACTTATGCACATTGAATGCAATTTGCTTCTCATGGTATTTTTTATATTTTTACCAATTTTTGTGGGCTGTATTGGTTCTGAAACAGAACCTGAATGATAGAGGTTTATTAAATCTCCTATTATGAATATTAATTTGTGTATTTTTCCACATAGCTCTGTTCTATATAATTTTGAGTTTATATTATTAAGTGAATAAAAATTTGGAACTATCTGGTAAATTGAACTTACTGATATGAAGTACTCCTCTTTATTTGTAGTAGTGTTTTTTTCTTTTTTTTTTTTGCTTTCTGGTCTACTATAGGTTATATAATTTTCATTTGGTTAATGTTCGTGTACTATATTTTTCCCATTCTTTCACATTAGATCTCTTGGTATGTTTTAGATAGCTCTCATTGTTTTATATTAGTTGTGAGTGGCTATCAAAATCAATTAAAGCATTGATCTTGGTGGAGGATGTCATGTAGGGGGCCCAATATTTTTCCCCTTCAGTTGTTCCAACACCTTGTTTTATATCAGAAATATTTTCCCACATATGTAAGGAGATATTTTTATCATAGAAAATAACCACGGCACCTCACATCATCGCTGCCTCATTTATGCTCTTCTGCGTGTGGGGTTTCTGACTCTCTCCTGTGAGTGAGGTTCTCCCGCCTATGCATATTATTACATTTGGCCATTTTCATTTGCTAACCTGTGTCATACCTGTTGGATTATTAGACCAGCCCAAAGATTCCTGAGATCACAGGAAAGGTTGTTTCCCCACCAGGAAAGCAAGCACTCAGGTGTTTAATATGAGGTGAATTAGGGGGGTACATGTATGTCACCATTTACTTAAGGAAGATTTAAGAATTTAAGTAAAATAACTTATTCTCAAAACTGAATGATTATGTCAGCGAAATAGGGAACAATGTACAACAAATGTACCTTGTGGATATACAACTTCTATTAAAAGTTTCAAAGGTGGCAATGAAGAGGGCTAACATTTTGCACTTGGCAGGTTGATTATAAACTGGCTGTTAAGAAAGGGAAGACTGAGAAATTTTGCAGGATTGTCATCTCATTTCTTCCTAAGAGGTTTAGTTGCCACAGTTTGGTTTAGGAAGAGAGCTTCAGCACCATCACCTCAGCTTCAGACAGTGACACTCCTAGCAAGAGCCTGTTGACCCTCTTACCCTACTCCTTGTGTCTTAAGGTTTTGGGAATTGCCCAACAGAAATTAACCTGCCAGGTATGCTGGCTTTTTTTCTAAATTGCCTGCATGTTCCCCATTTACCTTTGAAATCTAAAACTCTGTTCTTCCATTCTCCAAAATACCCTGTATACCCAATATCATCTCCTTATGTTTGGTATTCATTTGAATATGAATTCCCCTTGCCCGTGTGTTTGACATTGAATACCTCCCGTTAATTAGATTATGTTAATTTGATTGTTATCCCAGCTCTTAGAACTTAGAAGGTATGGCAAAAATAATGTTTTAAACCCCGCAGTGTTGGTGAGCTGGCTGTGTGACATGCATGGCCGGGACACTAACTTCTGGAAAGTGCAGCCTCTGAGAGATCATGGACATCTGCTGGCAAAAGTAAGCATTAATATTATTTCTTTGCTCTGTCAGCCTTTTTGGTCTAGTTCAGCAGGGTTTGGTATAATTTAGTATTGCCGAGAATTATTTTCCTCTCTTGTGAAATTACATTGGCATGAAAGTGTTTCTGAGGCCAGCTGCTCAGACTTAGAGAGTCAGGAATGTTCTTTATGGGCTCCTGGCTCTGTTTACATTGGGAGGACTCGGTTCTGCTCCTGCATGTGGCAACTGGGCTGCACTGTCCAGCTGTAACCCTGGAGTGTGGCTGTGGGGTCCTGGTTACACATCTGGGTTCCGTCTCCTGGGTCTGTGGCCTGGGGTTGGATCTGTGTCTGTGTGTCTGGGATCTGGAGGCTCTGTGGGTGTGGCTTCGTGTCTTGGGTTTGTGTATGGGGTCCGTGTGCAGCTCTGGCTCTCGGGTCTGATGTATGGAACCTGGTGTCCAGGGTTCTCTGTCAGTCTCTGGTGTCGAGTGTCTGGCATTCAAGGTTGATGGTCTTGCTTGGGTTGTGGGGACAGTTTGGGATTGGGGCTGAGGTCTGGGGTTCAACTTTTGGTTCTGGGTCTGCTCCGGGGTACAGGTTCTGGACTCCGGGCCTCTGTTCTTGTTACGGAACAGACAGGGCGGGAGGATGAACAATGTACTATTACTGAAAGGACTCCCCCTTTGTCTCTGGGGGTTCCCCCAACACCTACTAGGTTCGCAATGCCCGCCACTAGAGGAAAGACGTCTCTCAATGCCAGAGACTGGTGAAAAGGAAAGAAATTATTTATTTAAAAGTTATACAGTCCTTCCTTCTCCCTCTGCCCAGTCTGGGGTACTGTATCTCAGGAAAAGAAGTAGAAGTCTGTGATTCAGGCTCCAGGCACCATCAGCTGAGTCACCCCCACGGGGTCCCCACTCTGCCAAAGCAGCATGGTTCTCCCCCTTCTCTGTCAAAGCCATGGGTCCTCTCTTGGTATGGCTGCCGCACCTGGCTTTAAATCCCAGTGCCCATCTTCCCCTGCATCCCCATTTCCGACTCCTCCCACAATCAGTTACACCTGCCAGCATTCCCTATCCTTCCAGCTTGACTGGACTGCCACAGTAAGTCTGGGCATGTGTGGCGCCATGGCATGGAGCAAATCCTCTCCCAAGTTCTCACACTGGCGCTGTAACCAGAGGGAGTTGCTTCCCAGTTACATCTTGGGTGGAAGTCACTCCCAGCTTCCTGGCTCAAAGCATGGCCACAGCTATTTAACACATCCATGAAACCAGTTAAAGGTTATAGATATGTTAAGTGACCATGCCAGAGGTTAGCTGCACAGCTGTTGTTATACAAAACAGCTCTGAAAGGCCCTGCTCCATGTGTCCCTTCCCCCACCTCATGCTTGTGGGGGTGGGAACATCCTATACATATTTTCCTAATATTTCCTGGACACCTTGAGTTCTGGACGCCATTACAGATCCCTATTTGGGGCCCTCGTCTTGGCTGCACCCCGTTTCATTCTGTCCTGAGTCTGTCTGTGCCATCTTGCATCTGCGAAGTGATGGTCACTGGCTCCAATTCGATGCAGCAGGAGTTCCGGAGTTGGGGTGTGGGGAAGAAGGGAACTTTAGTGCAAATAGCTCCATTTTGATGCTAATGGCTGTGAGTGCAGCAAGGCCGTTAGGAAGCTCAGTATTGTTCCAGGTGAATCACGAAGCAGCACCTCTGTGGGTCAGCCCAATGGTGCTGCTGCTTAGTTGTGAAAGCACCATGGTTGTGAGGGGGCCCTGAAGTGAGGCAGCCCCGGGGCAAGTTCCCCCTCAGCCTGTGCTGCTCATTCTAGTCTGGTCCTGTCATTTCCTATCAGCTCGGCTGCATTTACACACAAAGAAGGGAGCATTGGATAATGGGCCCCTCTGAGTGAGGAGATCAGGCTGGGTGAGCAGAGAAAAGGCCTTTGGTGTTGTCACCAGAGAAGGCTAGGTTATTTTTATTCATAAATTATGCCAAGTTTTCCTCTCATACTTTTTTTTCTCCCAACCTGAGACTGCCTTTGTGTGGCAGCTTACTTAAATTATACAGGAAAATAAAAATTAATTCAAAATCCTATCCAAAGAGGTAATAGCTGCTATTGTTTTACGTATAAACCCATCCAGACATCTCTCCTTGCCTATTTCCATTCTTCTACTCTCCTGGAGTTAATTTATTATCCTGCATTTCTAATATGGACGCAAACCTTGTGAATTTTCAGCTGTATGTCCGTAATGTGCAGTTATCATGCCATTTTCCAATTGGTTTTTAAGGTATTGAAGCAGGGTGCAGCCAAGAGGAGGGCCCCAAGAAGGGATTTATAATGGGGTCCAGGACTCGGGGTGTCCAGGAAATATTAGAAAAATGTATGTAGGATGTCTTCACCCCCACAGGCCTGAGCCAAGGGGGATGGGACACACGGAACAGGGCCATTCAGAGCTGTTTTGGGTAGCAAGAGCTTTGCAGCTAACCCCTGGCAGTCATTTAACATATCTATAACCTTTAACTGGTTTCATGGATATGTTAAATAGCTGTGGCCCTGCTTTGAGCCAGGGAGATGGGAGTGGCTTCCACCCAAGATGGGACTGGGAAGCAACTCCCCCTGGTTACAGCACCTGTGTGAGAGCTTGGAGATGATTGGCTCCATGCCATGGGGCCACACCTGCCCAGACTTACTATGGCAGCCCAATAAAGCTGGAAGAATACAGGGATGCTGGCAGGTGTAGCTGACTGTAGGAGGAGTCAGAAATGGGGCTGCAAAGGAAGATGGGCACTGGGATTTAAACCTAGGCCCGGCAGCCATAGGAAGAAGAGACCACGCGGCTCCATAGTAGTAGAGGAGGGCCACAAGGTTTTGGGGGAGAAGGAGGAGACCACGCGGCTCCAAAGTAAATGGGGAAAAGGACCACGCGGTTCTGAAGGAGAGTAAAGAGGACCACGAGGTTTTGGAGTGCTTCTTCTTGCCACGCGGCTTAGGCAGCAGGAGAGACTTTGCAGCCATAGAGAAAGGGGAGAGAGGACTCTTGCTGGTGGCCATGAGAAGGTGCCACACGGCTTTGGATTAACTGGAGATTGCAGCAGCCACACAGCTGATGGTGCCGGGAGCCTGAATCACGGACTTAAACTTCTTTTCCTGAGACATGGTACCCCAGACTGGGCACGGGGAGAGGGAAGGACTGTGCATCTGTGGGTATTCTAGAGGACTTTAGTATCTTATTGAAGACATTAGGTCATTATTCTAAGTTTGTGTAACTTTTAAATAAACAATTCCTTTCCTTTTCACCAGTCTCTGGCATCGAGAGAGGTCTTTCCTCTGGCGGCGGGCATTGCGAACCTAGCAGGTGGGCGTGGGGGAAGGAACCTCCAGAGACAGAAAGGGGGAATCCTTTCTGTAATAATTTATCGTGAAGGAACCACCCCTGCTTCTGCTCTGTAACAGTATGATTGTTATTATTATTCAGTTCCAATTATTTTAAATTCCAATTGTGATTCATTTTGAGGGACATTTAGAAGTGTATTTCATAACTTTTAAATGTAAGAACTTTGTAGTTACTTTTTACAACTGATCTAGATTAGCTACAATGAGAGCAAGAAACATACTTCATGTAATTTCAATCCTTTGAATTTTTTTGGAATCTTCATTACAATCTTGTCAATGTAAAAAACGTTGTAAGCATGTATCTCTGCTGCCATCTCGTGGTCATTTTGGGAATAACACCTCAGGGCCGGCCAGCAGGAAAAGCTGTGTATAGTCGATTATCTGTGAATGTTGAGTCCAATTTGCTGCTCATGGTGTTTCTCATATTCTCATTGAATTTTTTGAGGTGGTCTCTTGCTTCTGAAAGAGGAATTCTGTATTCCTGATGAGATAGGTTTATTAAATCTATTACAATATAACAATATAAATTTTTGTTTGTGTCTCTGTTCTATATAATTTAAGTTTATGACATTAAGTACATGGTAAATTTGGATCTTCTGGTTCAATGAAACTTTTTGATAGGAAGTACTCATCATCTCTAGTCCTGCTTTGTACTTTGAAGTCTACTGCATGTTATTATGTAATTTTTATGCGGTTTATGTTTGTATAATACAGGGTGGGGCAAAAGTAGGTTTAGAGTTGTGAGTACGAGAAACAAAGTTTATTGTTGTCTTATTTAATAATTATGATGTCATTTTCCATGTGAACAACTGTAAAGCTACTTTTGCAGCATCCTGTGTATCTGTTCCCATTCTTTCACTTTTGATCTTCTTTCACCCTATGTTTTAGGTAATTGACATTTTCTCCCAGTTTGTGTCTTTTCTTATTATTGTCTGAACAAGTTCTTTTTCAGAGTTGTCCTTAATTTTATAAGATATATACTATTAATGTATTTCTTCATTAAACTGCATGTTCACAGCTATACTTGATTCCTGGCTGTTTTTGTTGAAATGGACCACTAAAAATGAAACCTACAGATGAAAGGCGGGGCCTGTCTGAGGTCAGAGGCAGTATTGGGCTGCAGGTGAGAGGGCTGGCCAGGCCAGAGATGTGGGTGGGGTGGGTGGGAGGCAAATTTAGGCTGGCAGGCCTGAGGGGCTGGCAGTTCTGGACCAGAGATGAGCATCCACGCGGACCTGAGGTTAGGCGCTGCTGCTGGCCGTGGGTCTCTGCTGTCACGAGGTGATGCTCCTGGCCAAACGTGATGCAAGCAATGCAATCCAGGTACAGGAGCTGTGGGGGGGTATGTGGTGAGGGGACTGGGTCCAAATACAGCCACCCCGTAGGCAGCAGAAAAGGGGGGCCAGACTCTTCCTGAGTACACATCTTGGGTCCCGATTTAAGGGACCACTTCCTGTGGGACCACTTTGCTATATTAATCTAGATTATATGATGTTTATAGACAACTTTGGTACGTGGGTATACACTGATACCCAATTTTTAATCCAAGAACAAGATAGCTTTCCTTTGTTGCAGTTTCTGTTATTGGGGAGCAGTTTCCAATATCGCTCATACAGATCCTGTACATCATTGCTAAGTGTATTGTTTTTTTTAAACCTGTTTTGTTGCTATTGAGTCCTTAAAAAATTGTATCTTTAATTTACTATTTCTATGTGTTTATTTCTGCGTGTTATTTCCCCATCACTGCATTAAATTCCATTTGTGATACTTTTCTGTTGATTCTCATGAGTTATGAAGGTAAACTCCCTCTCCCGCAGTAATGATTATTCCATTTTGTTAGCTGTATATGACATAGAAATAGTTAAAGCTTGAAGGGAAATAGAAAGATGTGAGGTAATGTGAGGACCTAGAAAAATTCTTTTTGTTAGTCCTAGATATATTAATGACTAAATAAAAGAGCAGCATCATTCTTAGCGTTTTAAGGGATGGTACAGCCTGGAAGCAAGCATAGTGTTCTAGAAATCTCAAGTGGTTTGTTAGCGGGGATGTGCCCCCGACTTGGTAATCTGAGGAACACACAAGGTAGCAAATGTCCACGTTTTCAAAGAGGAAAACTTTAGATGGTGAATTCTGGCATCTAACAGAGTAAGATTCTTTGTTCTAAGTGACATTATGAAACGGTTATTAATGTGACTTAAGAGGAATGGAAAGAAGCAGGGATCCTCAGATGCTGACTCAGTTTTATCACAGTGTGACTCAGTTTCCTAAGTCGTCAGATCTTCCTTTGTCTCCTGACCTTTTCCAGATGTCTTCTCAACTTGGGACACTTCTCCCCAATATTTGCAAGATGGCTGGCATTTTTTGTTCTCTGAGTTTCAGCTTCCATGCTGCCTGTTCCAAGAAAGGCAGCATTTCCCATGTAGGATGCAGAGGGACATGCTGTTTGTATTCTAAGGGACTCTTCAGGATACAGAGCAGGGTTTGTCACTCTCAGCACTGTGGACCTTTTTGGCCACATCATTCTCCTGGGGGATGGTCCTCTGCATTGTAGGTGCTTATCAGCATCCTGTACCTCTATTCACTGCCCACACCCTGGCTTCCCTTCCCCTCAGGACAGTCTAAAATGACTTAGGACATTGCCTAAAGCCCCCTTGGGGGCAAAAGTCAGCTTTGGTTGAGAACCACTGAGTTTGAAGCCTTTATCATTTTGGAAAACAGAAATTGCTCTGGTATGCAGTGGTTTTATTATTTTTGTATGGTAATTATTTTCCAACTCTGACTGTGATTTATTGTGAACAGTTATTTAAAAGTATATTTTAAAACATCTAAATGTAGGGACTTTCTAGTTACCTTGTGACTGGTTTCCAGATGAATGGCAAAGAGAGCACTAAACATACTTTATGAGACATTTGTTGGAACCTGCTTTATAGCTTAATATAGTCAGTTGTAAAAATGTTCCAAGTGTGCTTGAAAAGCATTTGTAATTTATTTTTTTGTTGCTGCTTACTTAAACAATGAGAAAAAATTTTATTCAAAATTGTATTCCAAGAGTTAAAAAGAAACTGCTAATGACAGGGGACTCAAGAGTTGGAAAATTTTAAGGTTAAAAGTTATAAGCCTAGCAAGTAATGTATATGTTAAAGGTTTTGTTTCAGAAACTGCAGATAAGGCCCTCCTGGCTCCTGGAAAACAGCTGACCTCCTGGGGCACTGGTAAAGATTACCCCCTGGGGAGAAGTTGGAGGCATCCAGACCTTTGTGTTCCAGGGAGAGACCCAAGGGACACAGTCAAGAGGAAAGGTTCCCTGGGGTGGGGGGAAATGGAGACCCTCTTGGGCCAGAATCCAATTGCTGAGTGGGCCTGGTGGCCGAGCCTCACCGGGCGGGGCTGCCAGCAGGCTTGAGGGCCAGGAGGGGACAGCACCAGCTGGTGTGGCCCCTGCTGTGCCTTCACTCTTGCAGGGGGTGGGCTGTCCGTTTAGCACCTCCTGTTCTCTCCATTCCTCGGGAAGATGAGCTGATCCCCTGGCCTCTGGGTTCTGCAGCAGCCCCTGGCCCTGGCAGGAGCAGCCTGCTCACATGGACTTGGCTGTGATGATTTGGGGGACGAGTGAATCTCCTGGACCTCCAGCTGCCACGTGATCAGCTTCTCCCTGTGAGGCTGGGGGCAGTGGGCGGTTGATACAGATGTTCAGAAAGATGTGAGCGCTGCCATTCACGGAGGAATTCGGGGTCACATGGTGCAGAGGGCAGCAGTCCCAGCTCCAAAGAAAGACCCTCAGCCCCTCCCCTTCCAGGGCTGGGCCAGCCCCAGCGCCCTGCCCAGCTCCTTCCTGCAGGGCAGCGCCCTGCACATTGCAGCCTGGGTGAGAGTGCGGGTGATGCCCAAAGGCGCTCCCGTGACACAGGACGGATGCTGCTGGGAGGACGAGGGTGGCAAGATGTGCACCGCAGCCCCGCCTCGCCCACACCCCGGGAGGCCCCCACCCCACAGGCAACCCTGGGCTTTTTGTAAACATTCCTGCTTCTGGTTGGTACGGTGGCAAAGCCTGTAACCCTTGACATGGCCCCTTAGCCCCATGTGCCCACGTCCCTGGGCTGTGGGGACCCTTCCCACAGAGAGGACCCATCTCTGTATCTCTCTGTCCGCCCTTTTGTTGTCTTTGGGTCCCTCTAAGTTTGCACCCGACACCCAGCGCTGTTCTGTGATTTTGAGCTACTACTTCCCTGTCCCTGGAACCCTGTCAGCCCTCCAAGGCAGGGAGAGTGTGCTCATGGTGCTGCCCGGTGCCGCCGTTGTGGGAGGGATGAGAGAATGCATGGATGGAGGAGGGCATCATCCCTCCACCTCGATCCGGTCGGCCGGCAACACCCCCTCACCCCATCGTGTTCTCTGAACCCAGTCCCGGGGGGCGTCCTGAGCCCCACTTACCCAAAGGGGGGCTGGCACACGCTCACCTGTCTAGGAGGCCACACTCCACAGGCTCAGCCATGGTGGTAGGATTCCTTTTTCTTCCCAAAAACCTGGGCAGTCAAGGCCTGCAGAGCCTGTGCAGGAGAGGGGCCCAGGAGACACAGACTTGGGCACAGAAGTGGGGGTGTCCCGGGAACAGCCCAGGGCAGGGGAGGCTGTGGGCAGACTGCTGGTGGGAGGGACCAGGAGCTGGACAGCCTTGGGAAAGACTGGCTGGCCCCCCAGGGGCACCGCATAAAGCGGGTGTTGCCCTTGGGCCCAGGCAGGACTTCCTGCCCCCACACGAGAGGATGAAAGCCATGCCCCACCTCCCACTTTCTGAGGCTGCAGCAGCCAAGTCGGACCAGGCAGTGACAGTGTCCAGTCCTGGGGAGTCTGAGCCTGGGAGGGACCCTGGACCTGAAGGCTCAGGAGGGGTGTGGCCTGTGTGGGCTGAGGGTGGGGTCTCTGAGGGCACACGGGCACCCCCGCCCTTACAAACCGGAACAGCTGAGGTCTGGGTGTGGGCATGGGAAGACATTTCGGGGCGGGAGCATCTACAATCCTAGGAAAACTCTGCCCTCCATTCTCCATCTGCCGTGGAGAACGCGGCCTCAGCCGGAGCAGCTGGTCTCCGAGGAAAAGGGACAGTGAGTCGACAGCAAGCTGCTCCATGGCCTTGCCAGAGAGCGCTGGGCACACACATGCCAGGCAGGGTGGCCGCAGCTCAGATGGGTGCACAAGTGGCGAGGCCCTGGCTGTCCCTGCAGCCCCTTTGGACCGGGCCAGGGGGCTCCTGGGGACAGATATGCTAACAAGATTGAGTGCACAGCCTCTGGTACCCAGAGGGCTAGGTAGGGGAGGCCACAGGCAGCAACAGCACAGGCACTGTGACAAGCCAGAAGGCCTGGCTGCTGGATGCTCACCTCGGCCTAATGAGCTGCTGCTGCTATTTATAATGTTGTGTGATTGCCCAGCAAGGGCGCAGGGGTGCCTGGACCAGACCCAGGCCACGGCACTGGGAGGAGGCCTGTCCTCCCTCTCCCTCCCTGTGTCCCTGAGGTCAGTGGCCGTCCCCTGCAACGGCGGCAGCGGTGGCAGCGGCGGCGGTGGGGAGGGGGTGATCTGTCCTTTTTAAACGGAAGACGGAGCCTATCCCTGCTCTGGGGAGCTGTCTTCAGGAACCCCCGCCTCTGGGGCAGGACCAGTTCTCAACCTGCGTCACGTGAGGTGTCCCCCGCCTTGGCCAGGCCGCCTCTCTGAGCCCACCCCCTTCAGGCCACTGGACATGGCTCTGCCTGGGGGGCAGGTGGGAAATGAAGGTGATGTGGAGACTGAACCTCGGCCTGCAGGGTCACAGCCACAGAAGGGAGGCCTGCTGCTGCTGTGCTCAGGTCCAGGCCCCCGGAGTCCTTTTGTGGCAGGTACCACAGGCTCTGAGGTGCCTGCCCTGGCTCCAGAAGGCGTGACTCCCCGTGGGCAGCCCGGCGCCCGCCTCACCTTCCAGCCACATGCAGCCCTGAGACAGGAGCCCAGGGCTCACACGCTGGACCCTGCAACCCCCACACAGCCACCCCTAGATCACCATCGGATACCTGGGTGTGCAGGGGTCGGGCTGTTGCTCGTCCTCGCGGGGAGGACGACCCTCCCACAGGTGAGCCTGCAGCTCCAAATGTGTGGGGTCCAGATGCCCCATAGGTGCTTCAGCACACAGGGCAGCATAATGGGAAAAGTCAGTCCCTGACTCGAGTGCACGACCCCCGTGTGGCCAGGGCTCTCAGACACACCAGGTACGCACGTGGAGCCAGAGGAAGAAGGGGAGGTCAGCAATTAGTCCTTCTCTGGGGATGGCTCCCATGGGGTCTTCCTGGACCAGTGATGCAGCTGGTTGTGGGGTCCCTTGTGAGATTACAGCAAGGAGGGCTCCCCTTTCTCTGGACGATCAGAATTCACAAGGAGAATGGACACAGGTCATACTTCTGAGCTTTTACTTGGAAACGATGTGGAAACTCCCAGCCTGTGGGAGAAGGCGGGACAGGTCCCCTCCAGGCCCCTGTGAGTTCTCACTGTCCCCAGGCTTCTCCTGCCACAGCCTCACCTTCAGCAGATGGCCTGAGGTGGGCCCTGGGCTCTGGGCACCAGGGTCTGAGGTTCCGGAAAACTTGTGGTGAGGGCTTATCTCCGCAGGAGCCAGTCTTCAGGTTCAGGACCTGCAGCTCTGGAGTGCTGGCCCTTCCCCTTCTCAGGGACCCTGCTGCTCCCCAGGACGGGTATAAACACAGGGACTGGAGTGCTCCTTGCAGCTGGTCTGCCTGTTTCTCCCCACTGGACAGAGCTGAGGATTTTTTAAAACACAAGCCCGTTTTCTCTCCGACTTCATCCCACACCCACAGAACTCTACGTCTCTGCCAAGTTTCAGGAGTCTGCACCGCCCTGGTTAACCCAGGAAGCAGGGGGCCTGGTCGGCCCACAGCCCTTTGGTGAACAATTTAATTGCTTTTGCGGGGGGCTGTGGGGACCGATGGTCTTCTATGTTTTAGTTCTCTGACCGAAGCCCATTTAGATGGTGCAGAATCCTCGGTCTTTGATTTCTGATAAATGCTGATTTCCATGAAAAAACCCTAATTATCTCCGTCTCTTCCCTCCCTCCAGGCAGAGTCCCCAGGGAAGGCAGTGCCTACCCTTTGGCACCACAGAGGCCCTCTCCCACCCTGGTAGCTCGTAGTGACACTGAAGTCCCCCCCATCCCCCGTCTTGGGCAGCGCCCTTCCCTCCCCATGTCCAGGTCGCAGCTGCGGCCCTGATGCAGACCCAGCCTCTGGGCACCAAGGAGACCTGCATCCATTTGGAACATATTCCCGTAGGACCCCCCCAACCCCGGTTTTCTCCCCAGTGGTTGACTCTCTGCTTCGATGGCTCTAAGAACTTCTGTCTGTTAAACACCAGGGACCAGTCTCTGGGAGCAAGAAGGGTGAAGATGATGAAATAGTCCTTTTGTGGTTGGGTTGCCAGTAGTACAAATGGTAGTGAACTTGAGCAGACAGCATTCTGGTTTCTACCAGTACAGCGTCTGTGAGGGACCTGCACCTGTGCTCAGGGCCAGGCTCACCGTTCATCCCTCTGCCCCCCGCAAAACATCCGGGATTGGGGATTTTCTTTTTTTTAAGCAGTGATTTGCCACCACATGGGGAGGGCGGGAGGACAGCATTGGAGAGAGTGTTACAGAGCAGGGGAGGGGGTGGTTCACAATAAATTATTACAGAAAGGATTCCCCCTTTCTGTCTCTGGAGGTTCCTTCCCCCACGCCCACCTGCTAGGTTCAAAATGCCTGCCGCCAGAGGAAAGACGTCTCTCAATGCCAGAGACTGGTGAAAAGGAAAGGAATTGTTTATTTAAAAGTTACACAGACTTAGAGTAATGGCTTAATGTCTTCAATAAGATACTAAAGTCCTTTAGAATACCCACAGATGCACAGTCCTTCCCTCTCCCTGTGCCCAGTCCAGAGTACCGT
Source organism: Desmodus rotundus (assembly GCF_022682495.2). Taxonomy (NCBI): domain Eukaryota; kingdom Metazoa; phylum Chordata; class Mammalia; order Chiroptera; family Phyllostomidae; genus Desmodus; species Desmodus rotundus. The sequence continues at coordinate 106,770 of NW_026527191.1, forward strand.
GTCTCAGGAAAAGAAGTAGAAGTCCGTGATTCAGGCTCCCAGCACCATCAGCTGTGTGGCTGCTGCAATCTCCAGTTAATCCAAAGCCATGCGGCACCTTCTCATGGCCCACCAACAAGAGTCCTTTCTCCCCTTTTTCTATGGCTGCAAAGTCTCTCCTGCTGCCTAAGCCGCGTGGCAAAAAGAAGCACTCCAAAACCACGTGGTCCTCTTCCTTTTCCTTCAGAACCGCATGGTCCTCTCTTCACTTCACCAAAGCTGCCTGATCCTCTCCCTTCTCCTCCAAAACCTTGTGGTCCTCTCTTTCCCTTCATCAGAACCGCGTGGACCTCTATCTATCTACTTCAGAACCACATGGCCCTCTTCCTTTCCCCTCAGAACCTTGTGGTTCTCTCCATTTACTTCAGAACCGTGTGGCCCCCTATTTACTTCAGAGCCACATGGTCTCCTCCTCTATGGCTGCCGGACCTAGGTTTAAATCCCAGTGCCCATCTTCCTTTGCAGCCCCATTTCTGACTCCTCCTACAGTCAGTTACACCTGCCAGCATCCTTGTATTCTTCCAGCTTTACTGGGCTGCCATAGGAAGTCTGGGCAGGTGTGGCCCCATGGCATGGAGCCAATCATCTCCAAGCTCTCCCACAGGCCCTGTAACCAGGGGGAGTTGCTTCCCAGTCCCATCTTGGGTGGAATTGGGTCTCATCCCCCTGGCTCAAAGCATGGCCACAGCTACTTAACAACACATCCATGAAACCAGTTAAAGGTTATAGATATGTTAAATGACTGTGCCAGGGGTTAGCTGCAAAGCTCTTGCTACCCAAAACAGCTCTGAATGGCCCTGTTCCATGTGTCCCATCCCCCCTGGCTCAGGCCTGTGGGGGTAAGGACATCCTATATACATTTTTCTAATATTTCCTGGACACCCCGAGCTCTGGACCCCATCACACATCCCTTCCTGGGGCCCTCCTCTTGGCTGCACCCTGCTTCAAGAGCACGCTGAGATGGGGTCTGCTGGGGCCCATCCTGTCCAGGACACCTCCCCACACCCCCCCTCCAGAACGGGGTGCACACACAGCAGGTCTCTCCCCAGGGCTGAAGAAGGTCTGGTTGCCTGAGCTTTGGGGCTCTGGTTTTGTCCTATTGCAGTAATAGTAATAATAGTTTTAGTAATGATAATAATAATAATAAACAATAACTAACAATACCTCTCATAGTCATCCCTGGGGTTGGCTGGCTGGCTGTGGAACTGCTGAGGAGCGTTTGTTTTAGAATTATTTTCCACTCGTGATGTTTTCTGGATGGAATCCCATGCATATGTGACATTAAGGGGGAGCCACTGTCCTCGGCTGGGTGACTGGGGCTCGCCGAGGGTCAGGTTGGATCCAGCAGACTCCCACCTGGTCAGGACAGGCACCGGATGTGCGTCCATGGAGGTGGCTCTGGGGAGACGGTGTCTCCTCTGTGTGGCGGTCTGAGCTCGGGCCACGGACTCCCATGGACCAGCCTTCAGGAGGCATGGGAGGCCATGTAAGACTGGTCACTGACCCCCTTCCCCTGCAGGGAACGCTGTTGGGGTGCACGTTCCCTTCGGGGAATCATCCACATGTTGGCAACGTGCTGTTTGAATGAGGCCCCCTCTGGCCCTGCATGCAGGCCCCTTGGAGGATGGGCAGCTGGCGTGGGGGCTCAGCCTGACCAGCAGAGGCTTCCTGTGGGCACATAACTGCCCCCCAGAGCCCAAGAGTCTGGCACACAGTCCCCACCGTGGGTCACCCTGAACTTTGTCCAACGGCGAAGGCAGCGTGGAGAACAGGGTGCTCCCAGTCAGGAACCTGTGAACAAGAGCTGGGGCGGGTTGGCTCAGAGACCCGGAGAGGGGAGTGTGTCAGAAGCGAGGTCTGGTAGGGTCCCCTCCCCGCACTGCGAGATCCCCAGCGAGGAGTCGGTGGTGGCCTGGGGTGCAGGGATGACCAGGAGGTGAGGGGCATCGATAGGCATCGGGGGCACCTCAACTTGGTGCAGTTAATGGGTCGAAACACTCAGACGCGGGCATTAAACACACTCATGAAATCCCCAAACCAGAGCCGAGCTGAGCTTCCAAAGTGACTGAGATGTATAGCAAATAAAAGTCTGAAATTACAGAAAGCTTTTTACAGAGATTGCTCTGCAGGACCAGGGGAGAGGCTCTTCTGCTCTCTGTCGAGTTATTACAGAATTCTATTTTGTTTTTAACATCATGGTTTTTAATAAGAAACCATCTGGCAGCATCCTCCCCCCCCCATTGAGGGTATTGATTTGTGGGCCTTTTTAGCTGGAAGACTGATTTTGTAATAATTTACCAAACAGAAGTGTCCTTTTCCTGATGCGGAGACAGGGTCTCCTGCAGGGGACATCTGTTTGTGGAGCGCGCTTGGGGGGTCCGTGACCTCGTTACACCTTGGCGGGTGGGGGGGGGTCCCTCTCCTGAACACCTCCCAGGGTCTGAGTCGAGCACACGGGCCGTTTTGTTATAGAACACGCGGGGTGTGTTTCACGATAAAGTTTTACAGAAAGGATTCCCCCTTTCTGTCTCTGGAGGTTCCCCCACGCACACACACACCTACTAGGTTCGAAATGCACGCCGCCAGAGGAAAGACGTCTCTCAATGCCAGAGACTGGTGAAAAGGAAAGAAATTATTTATTTAAAAATCACACAGACTTAGAGTAAGGACTAAATGTCTTCATTAAGATACTAAAGTCCTCTAGAATACCCACAGATGCACAGTCCTTCCCTCTCCCTCTGCCCAGTCTGGGGTACCGTGTCTCAGGAAAAGATGTAGAAGTCCGTGATTCAGGCTCCCGGCACCATTAGTTGTGTGGCTGCCGCAATCTCCAGTTAATCCAAAGCCATGTGGCAGCCCATGCCACAGCCCACCAGCAAGAGTCCTTTCTCCCCTTGTCTTCCCAGCAAAGTCTCTTCAGCTGCCTAAGCCGCGTGGCAAAAAGAAGCACTCCCAAACCACATGGTCCTCTCCTATTCACTCCGCCAAAGCTGCATGTTTCCCTCCCTTCTTCCCCAAAACCTCGTGGTCGTCCCTCTTCTCCTTCAGAACCACGTGATCCTCTCTCTCTATGGCTGCCGCACCTAGGTTTAAATCCCAGCGCCCATCTTCCTTTGCAGCCCCATTTCTGACTCCTCCTACAACCAGTTACACCTGCCAGCATCCCTGTATTCTTCCAGCTTTACTAGGCTGTCATAGTAAGTCCAGGCAGGTGTGGCCCCATGCATAGCATGGAGCCAATCATCTCCATGCTCTCACGCAGGCTCTGTAACCAGGGGGAGTTGCTTCCCAGTTACATCTTAGGTGGAATTTGCTCCCATCCCCCTGGCTCAAAGCGTGCCCACAGCTATTTAACATATGCATGAAACCAGTTAAAGGTTATAGATATGTTAAATGACCGTGCCAGGGGTTAGCTGCAAAGCTCTTGCTACCCAAAACAGCTCTGAATGGCTCTGTTCCGTATGTCCCTTCCCCATGCTCAGGCTTGTGGGTGTGAGGACATCCTATATATTTTTTTCTAATATTTCCTGAACACCTTGAGTTCGGGACCCCATTACAAATCCCTTCTTATGGCCCTCCTCTTGGCTACACCCTGCTTCAGTTCCAGGAGGCGGCGCTGGGCCACCCCAAGCAGAGGCTGAGGGGCGAGGTGGGCGGCTGCACGCTGACCTTGGGGAGTAGCCGTGCCCGGGCCACGCGGGGTTCCGGACACAGGGCTAGGAGGAGAACGGGCTGAAGCGGCCCAGGGAGCCCCTGCTGGGCACGCTGCTGTGGGGCAGCTGGGCGGCACCTCAGGAGGCTCAGAAGGAAGTGAGACGCCCCATTAGAAAGGGAAAACAGTGCCGAATACACAGCTGCCTCCAAAACATCTCCCAGTTTGGCCAGAGGTGCCGGGGTGCCAGATGGGCAGTGCCAGGGAGTGGAACCAGGGCGCCCACCGACACTGCACCTCCAAGGGACACACAGGAGCGATCGGCCAGCAAGCCACACGGGCGGAAACTTAAAGTGGGAGGGAGGGTCGGAGAGGGACAGATGACAGGGGCATCTGTAGGGAAGATCCAGAAACATCCACAAACTGCCAGACTAACGCGTGATTTTACCCAAGCCACTGGGTTCAAGGCCAATTTACAAAATCAAGCTGATTTATTTAGAAAAGCAGCAAACAGGAAAAATTTTAAATGCCCCAGCAATGGCATGTGGGCATCTGTCGGGAGCCCACCAACAGCCGACCCTTGACACAGTCGGGACGGATGAGATGCGTCTGCACAGCAGAGGCAGCTGTGGCTGGACTTCCTGTCTATCTCTTCTTGCATGCATGTCTTTGCTGTTACTAGGTGGTGGGATTTTTGAGCACTTGTATTTCAGGTCCACTGATCTGCAGAATTCCAACGCAATTGTACAGATTGATTTCTTGGCCATAGAACAAAAGTCCCTTATAACCCCTCTGCAGCCTACTTCCCCTACCTATTGGAAGATTAATATTAGACAATGGGCAGGCCATCTGCCTGGAAAATAGAGAAAAGTTTTACTAGATGTTCCCCTTAGTACAACCCCCCATATACCTTGGACAGGAATAATAATTGATGGAACTAGATGTGTAAAAGAGCAAGGAAAATACGTGAACTATTATGATTTAAGCATGAGGTAACAAATACAAAGATCATCCCTTGAAAAGTGCATAAAGAAAGAACCTAGACAGGAAGATGGATGGCTGAGTTAGAAAGCCTAACCACATAGGCCCTTTAATAGTTCACATATAACCGCTGGCTAGTCTAGCGTATCTTTTTGACCTATGCCAAATTCTGAACACTTTGTTAGACATCAAATGATCAATAGCCATTTGGAACTTTGAACATGTAGTTACTTGTGTTTGTCTGACTGATGGCCCTCCTGGTCAAAATAACTTTTGTTTAGTATGAACAAATCTGTAGAACTTCCTGTAAATTTCCTTGGTATTTCTGTATAAACTTTTCCTGCTTGAGAAATCATGCCATGCACCTGTTCCTTTGATGTTATATAACAAATCCCCATAAAAATAAAGCTTGATTAAACTCTTAGAGTTCGGTCAGACCCACCAGGGCTGGCCGTTCTCCGGCATCAAACTTGGTGTCTGACCCCTCGTTCTTTGCCTGTGCCGTCCATCCTTCAGGGACCCTGAGACCCGCCGAGGCTGGACCTTGGCAGACGTCTATGCCTGGGAATAAGTCCCTGTATGAACCTCCACATGGAGCGAGAGAATCCCCCAGAGGAACGGTGAGAGGGGACCGAGCACCATGTTCATGCCACATTCACCGCCCCCCACTTCAAGCCACATTCTCGCAGTGTTCACATGCCATCCATGCATGGATCACGTGCCATTCACACACCGATCACGTGCCATCCATGTGTTGTTTCCATTGATCATGTGTCGTCCACGCTTTGTTCACATGTTGTTCACACACAGTTCATGTGCTGTTTGATAGGGGACTTAAGAGTTGGAAGATTTCAGTTTAGGTAATAGCTAATAAGCTTAATAATGAATGCCTGTAAAAGCTTTGTTCCAGGAACTGGTAGTGGGACCCACCCTGACTCCAGGAGGCCACGAGCAGCTCCACCTGTGCGCCTCAAGAGGCCCCCACTCAGTTCCAGGTGGTGTCTGAGCCATTGTGCTCCAGGTGAGATGCCCACCGCTAGGACACAGCTAAAGCCCACCGCCCAGGGTGAGAATGCTGAACTTGTTTGTTTGTAATCCAATGAACTTTTCCCTCAATTCCAAACCCCTTACCTAGGCTTTGCTCTCCTTATAAAAGGGCCATTTTAAAATGGAATTTAGATGGTCTGTCAGGGTACGAACCCGCCATGTTCTCATATCGCTGGCCATGTGCATAAAGCGCCATAAAGATTCAGTCCCTGTCGCTGCTGATTGGGTTTGGTAGTGGCGGGCAGCCCGAAAGCCAGTGTCTTCTCTGGTTTCATATTTTGGCACTCCGCCGGGACCCACTTTGGGACTCTCCGGGAAGTGTGGGTATTTGGTGGGGAGTCCCATTGGCTGCCTGGGCTGAGAGGCCCCGAGGTTTTGGTTTGGAGAATCCCAAGCAGCTGCCAAGTGATTTCACTTGGGGATTCTCCCCCTCACTCCTGGCACTTCTCATCGTTTTTCACATTTGATGGAATCACTGCACTTTCTGGTTCAGGTTAAAATCGGGGTCACAGCTTAGGTCATCTGGTAAAGGTACCATTCGGGGTTACAGAGCTCAATCTGAAAAAATGACGTCTGATCTGGTTTGGTTTGGGTACCCTGTGTTTGGGGCTCCATCTGGTAGAATGGGGGAAAAAGCCTCCGTTCTGGGAAGCAGCCCTTTGGGGCCAGTTCTGGCTAATTTGTCGATTTATGAACGTAGGCCTAGAGCGTATGTAGCTTTATTGTAGTATTGCTCTATTTGTGTCCTGTATAATTTAGACTCAGGAGAGCGCTGGTCACTGAATGGGTCTTTAAGGTGCTGTATTGTACTGTAACTAGAGTTGTTACAGTATAAAATCAGGTAAGTGGGACAAAATGCCTTACCTAGAAGTTTGTTTGAGTTTACATTATAAAGATGCATGCAGAATTAAAAAAAAACAACAACAGAAAATAAGTTAATGGCTCAGAGAAAAGGGAATTTGCATGTGAAAGACAGAAGCTCTGAGGAGAGGGACGAGGAAGATCTAGATATTGTGACTGCTGCAAGCTGGTCAGTGTCCCCACAGCCCCAGGGGAGTGGATGGGGAAAGTGCACCTGAACCATCTTGAATCCGTCAAGGAACCAAATTTGGTAGAGGAAAAGCCCCTACCGGGGCAGGGCAATATCCTTTTCAGAACCTTCCAGTGGGAGTAGGGCCAGAGGGCCAGCCTGCTGGATGTTATTGGACGCATACTCTGTTTTCTACACTGGATCTGTTAAACTGGAAAAGCTCAACCCCCTTTTTAAAAAAAATCTTTAAAAAAAATTTTGTTGTTGTTGTTCAATTAGAGTTGTCTGCATTTTCTCCCCCCCTCTCTACCCCACCCCAGCCAAACCCACCTCCCTCCCCCGCCTCCACCCTCTCCCTTTGTTTTGTCCATGTGTCCTTTATAGTAGTTCCTGAAAACCCCTCTCCCCACTATCTCCTCCCCACTCCCCTCTGGCTATTGTTAGATTACTCTTAACTTCAATGTCTCTGGTTATATATTGTTTTCTTTTTTCTTTTGTTGATCATGTTCCAGTTAAAGGTGAGATCATATGGTATTTGTCCCTCACCGCCAATTAAAAAATGGGCAAAGGACTTGAACAGACACTTCTCTAAGGAAGACATACAGAGGGCCCAGAGACATATGAAAAGATGCTCAGCATCATTAGCCATCAGAGAGATGCAAATTAAAACCACAATGAGGTACCCCCTCACACCGGTCAGAGTGGCCAACATAAACAAATCAACAAACACAAGTTGGAGAGGATGCGGAAAAAAGGGAACCCTAGTACATTGTCTGTGGGAATGCAGACTGGTGCGGCCACTGTGGAAAACAGGAGGGAATTTCCTCAAACCCTTCTCACAGAGATGATCCTGCTAAAATGACTGATTTGGTTGCATCAGTTTTTGCCACCCATCATCCCAAGTGGACAGACGTACAAGCCTTATTGAATTCTTTGCTTTAATAAGGGGGATGAGCAATGAGCAGAGGCTGGTGTCAGATAAGGCAAATGAAGAGGCTCGGAAGTTGCACCAAGAAAATCCAGATGGGGCTCTGGGCCTTCCCAGGGCAATCCCTGTAACTGAGCCCAATGAGGACCCTAATGGGGATGGTCTTCCTCTCTTAGAGCATTGTAAGGGATGCCTCCTTGAGAGAATGGGGGAAGGCATCCCTGAGCAGAAAAGGCTGACTATGGTGCAGGCAGTGCAACAAAAGTCCATAGAGGACCCCTCCCAACACCAGGAAACAGTTCAGGAGATTCCTGGGGATGGCAAGCGACTGCCACATTTGAATTCCAAACTTTGGGCTCATCACCAAACCACCGTGTGAGGCTCTGAAGGGACCAGAATAGAGCCCTTTAAAGTGGACAAAGGAGTGCACTCAGGCTTTTGAGTGTCTGAAGGTGCACCTGGCTTCTGCACCGGCCTTCGGGCTTCCAAACCTACTGAAGCCTTTTCAATAATATGTGTGTGAGAGACAGGGCTTTGTCCTAGGATTCCTCACCCAAAAGCTTAGTGACATATGCGGCCCATCGCATAATTGTCAGGGAAATTAGATCACACTGTCCAGGGGTGGCCAGCCCACTTGAGAGTGGCAGCCGCCTGTGAGCTCTTGCAGGAAGCTGAGAAGTTTCCCTTGGGACAGCCTGTACCAGTTATGTGTCCCAGCAAGTGTTGAGCCTGCTGGAGCAAAAGGGAAATATGTGGCTTGCCGCTGGAAGAACGGGCAGGTACCAAGCCATTCTTCTCGCCAATCCCAACGTCTCCCTCAAAACTCTACATTAAATCCTGCCTCTCTTCTCCCCGAGCCCAACTCGGCTGTGATAATACATGACTGCTGAATAGCAGATGGAGTGTATTGTAGCAGAATTGATTTATAGGACCATCCTTTAGAAGAAGCAGACTGGACTCTATACAGATGGGAGCAGTTGTATGGACAAAGGAAGCAGAAAGGCTGGGTATGCAGTTGTGACTCTTGAAGGAGTAGTGGAGGCCAAAGACCTGCCACCAGGAACCTCTGTTCAGAAAGCCGTACTGATCACATCGAAGAGGGAGCTGGAATTGTCACAGGAAAAGAGATAAATGTACACACCAACTCAAGGTACGTTTTCTTGATTTTGCATTCACGTGGTTCAGTCTGGAAGGAAAGAGGACTATTAACCTCCAATAGAAAGGAGATTAAGCATGCAGCAGAAATTTTAAAATTATTAGGTGCTGTTCAGGTGCCTTTACAGGCAGTTATGCACTGCCCGGGGCATCAGAAAGAGGACACTGAAGTGCCTAGAGGAATCAATCTGGCTGAATGGGCAGCAAAAGAGGCTGCTAAAGGAATGTTTAGAATTCCCTTGGTACCTGTTCTGGACATGTCACAATTTGACCTTGAATATTCGAGTGCAGACTTAGAGAAAGCTAAGGGCTAAGGTTTTGATGAAGAAGGTCCTGATATCAGATGGAAAAAGAATAAGAAAGGAGCTATACCGTGCTCCTGATCATTTAGTAGAGCCAGTCATGAAGCATTTGCATGAGGCCACACACTGTGGAAGAGGCTCCTTAACCACCTACGTCAAACTGTGGCTCACAGGTCCTGGAATTTCTAGAGCCATAAGAAAAGTAATTGCTAGATGTGTTGTGTGCCGGAAGAACAACCCCAAACAGATCCCCATCAAAGGAGAGAAGGACACCAACGCCAAGGACAGTGTCCACGTGAGGTCTGCCAAACAGACTGTACTCAGATGCCAAGGGTCTGAGAGTGGAAATATTTGTTTGTCTTTGTTGACGCCTTTCTTAGGATGGATAGAAGCTTATCCTACTAGAATGGAGACATCTTTGTAGGCAGTGAACGCTTTACTGAAGGAAATAATCCCTCACTTTGGCCTCCCTGGCAGCATCCAGAGTGATAACGGACCTGCTTTTGTTTCAGAAATTACACTGAAGGTTAGTAAATTTGAGGAATCAAGTGGAGACTCTACACGGCATGGAGACTCAGGCTTCTGGGAAGGTAGAGAAGATGAATCACACCCTGAAGAAAAATGTAGCCAAGCTGTGTTAAGAAACTCATCTGCATCGGGATCCAGCCTTGCCTATTGCCCTGCTCAGGATAAGGGTGGCTCCTCGAAGTGGGATTCAGTGGAGTCCCTATGAAATTGTGTCCAGGTGGCCATTTCAGGCTACAATTTGGGGTGGGAGATATGCATATAGATCAAGACATGAAGGTGAAGAAATACGCACCACATGTAAGTCAAATCTTAGCTGTAACTGATGACTTTGCCTGCATTGGAGACTCCTCCCCTGTAGGTTCACTGCATTTGTTGGAGCCAGGAGGCAAGGTGCTGCTCAAGGCCTGGAGGGCAGGATCTCCAGAGAATCGACTGGAAGAGAAGTGGACTGGACCTTGGGACATACTCATCACCACCCCAACTGTGGTGGAGTTGGCAGGAATAAAACCTTGGATTCATCACACCCGGTTAAAGAAAGCACTGGAGGAACAATGGACCGCCAAGCCTCAAGAAAACCCAAGTCATCTTTAGGAAACCATGACTTATGTTGTCTTCATTACTGCCTGTTAGCTCCTTGTTATGGACAACGTATTCCCTTCAAACGGGATGAAAATATTTGGGTATATTTAGCAAAAACAGTTCTGAATATTTCTGACTTTTGTCTTGCAGGAGGAACTTTTTTTGAACAAGCTTTCGCTTCATGTGTTATAGGTGTCTGTACTCCTTTGGAGAGCCTTAGAAATTATACTGTATTTGAACATATTGAAAAGAAAATGACCTACTCTGATATTTATAATTGGGCACCAGTGGTGACTATAAAGGACAGGGAAATGTTTTCATTGAAAGTCGGTATTGTAGCCCCAGCTAGAGGATGTGTAACTTTTGCCAACTGTACTAAAAACCGTCTTGTGCTCTCAGCAGATGTGAAAATGAATCGCACCACCACCACCGATGTATCTCATGCTCATGCTCATGTAAAACGGCCCACAGGATGGTTTCTGACATGTGGAATGACTGCCCATTCTTATGTTCGGGCAAACACTCTGGGGGACCATGCTTTCTGGGGAGACTGACGTTATTTATGCCTCCAAAGCCCCACTCGACCCAGATTCGACGGGATCTCTCCCTTACTCCCTTGTATCAGTGACTTACACCTCTTTAGCCCTGCTGAATGTGTGTCTTTAACTATATTTGTCATGCCAACCATAGTAATTTATCTGAATATAGAAATAAGGAGATGAGCCTGCGCTACGGGAAAAGCTTTGGATGCCACCTCACAAGCCATCAGTGCCATTAGTCAATGACTAGGACAAATCAGAGAAGTAGTACTAGAAAATTGTGCAGCTGTAGACTACCTACTTTTAAGGCATAACCATGGATGTGAAGAATTTAAAGGACTCTGGTGTTTTAACCTAACTGATACTTCACAACTCATAGAGCATAAGGTAAAGCAAGTAAATGATGCGGTGTCCAATATCAAACAGAGAGGGATTGTTTGGCATTGACCGGTCTAAACTAACCTCCTGGCTGCCTAGTATATGTGGTCTTTGAGAGGCATTTATGGTTTTTATCCTTGTCATTTTCTTCAGTATCATAGCTCGTTGTTGCATACAGTGTGCCTCCTTATGTGGGTCTGCAGTTAGGTGTATTCCTAACCCCCCCACCGGACAGTCCAATGCTAAGTTCTGATCTCATAGAAATGAGATAGTTTCATACTAAAGTTGGGGAACGATAGGGGACTGAAGAGTTGTAAAATTTTAGTTTAAGGTAAAAAGTTATAAACCTAGCAAGTAATGTATATGTTAAAGCTTTTGTTTCAGAAACTACAGTCTTGGCTCCTGGGAAAACAGCCGACCTCATGGGGCACTGCTAAACATTACCCCCTGGGGACAAATTGGAGTCATCCTGACCTTTGTGTTCCAGGGAGAAACAGAGGGCCACTGCCCCTGGGAACAGCTAACTGCCCAGGACGGGGATGTTGCAGCTTCTTTCACCTAATCCTCCCTGAATTTCAAAGCCCTCACCACACCTTGTTTATTCCCGGTTATAAAAAGTCTGCCCTGGAAAGAGAAGAGAAGATGGTGTGTTACGGAATGAACCCACCATCTTCTCGGATCACTGGCCATCTGAATAAAGCGCCCATAAAGATTTGATCGCTGTCATTGCTTATTGTGTTTGGTAGTGACCGGCAGCCTGAACGCTGGTGTCTTTTCCGGTTTCACTATCGTTTTATGTATATACACTTGCAGAGATGTCAATGTGCCCGTTTTTGTCTACTTTCTCTGGATTTAGTTTACTGTTTTAGGTTCCTAATATGGGTACAAAAATTGTAAATTTTCAGCTTTTATTTCTGATAATCTGCATTGAAGGGTGAAGATTTCTTTCATAAGTTTTGGTATGTAGTATCTTTATCACCATTCATTTTCAATTATTTTGTAATTGAAATTGTGTTTTACTTTTGAGGTTGTTTACGAGTATATTACATAACTACCAGATATAAGGACTTTCCAGAGTCCCATTTTTGGAAAGTGAATACTGGCTGAAGTGCAATGAGAACACCTAAGAAACATTGTATATAATTTCAATGCTGCGATGCTTGTTGAAACTGGCTTTATATTGGCTTGGCCAAACGATAAAACCTTTTGGGAAGATGGAATTATGAAGAGGCCTGCAATATTGCAGAAGGCAGTGGAACAAAACGGTGAATACATTGTTCAATACAGTTATTGGTGAAAACGAAAAACGTCTGTTCTTTTGCGTCTTTACATAAAAACTGAATGAACCTTTTGGCCAAGCAAATAGTTCAGTGTTCCAAGAGTGCGTCTCTGCTGCCATCTCGTGGGAATTCTGGGGAATGACATCTTAGTTGAGTCAGGAAAAGTGGTTGATTCCAGTGGAATATCAATGAGTGTTGATGGCAGTGGTATTTAGAAGTGCATTTCAAAACATCTAAGTGTAAGTACTTTCCAGTTACCTCGAGACTGGTTTCCAGAATAATGGCCAAGGAACAATAAACGTGATTTATGTGACATGGTTGGAACTGGCTTTATAGTGTAATCAAGTTGTTACAACTTGCAGGTGTGCTTCAAAATTATTTGTCATTGGCTTTGTGTGTTGCAGCTTCCTTAAACAACGTGGAGGTAAAATTCATTCATAATTTTGCACTAAGAGGTACAAGAAAAAAAGAGTAAAATAGAGTAAGCGCCATCGTTGTATGTATGTGCCCTTCTGGACATGTCTACAGGCTCGTTTCCTCCACTCTGCCTGGACTTTGTTTACCATTTTAGATTCCTTGTATGGGTGCAAAACTTGTGCATTTTAAGCCTCTGTTTCTAATGTGTGCATTCAAGGGTGAGAATTTCTTTCTCAGGTTTTGGTCCATAGCATCTTTAGCATCATTCAGGTCAAGTTACTTTGTAATTCAAATAGTGGTTCATTTTGGAGGTTCTGTAGGAGTCTATTTGAGAAGGTCTGTACAGCAGAACTTTGTCCTCATCCATTCCCTGTGAATGCCAGCTCAAGTGCCATTAGAGCAGAAAACATATTGTATAGGCTTTCGAGGCTGTGATGATGGTTGAAACTTGCTTTAAATGGGATTGTCCAAAAAGTCATTTTGGTCCCCCACAACTGCACCACCTCTGCGTCCCTCCCAGCACATCACCTGGCACCGGTCCCGCATACTTGCCTTTAATGTCATTTGAAACTTTTTTAGACAATATTGTGACAGCTGTCCTATCCCTGTGGGATGACAAACCTCATGACAACTGTTGAATGTATGTGTGGCCCTCTTCTCACTGAAGACACATGAATCTAACATTTTTGGCCCCTCAGTCTGTGTCATTTCCAGAAAGGTACAAGCGCAAGTGTAAGGCAAGAAAAGATTCTTGGTGTACAGAGAAGACGCTGAGTCTGATGGAACGTGTGAGAAGTGGGTTGCAAAGATTCATGCAGGAGATTTCTCATGCGCAGTTGCCCCACAGGTAGGCAGACCAGGTGCAGTGGAGAGCCATCCAGGGCAGACGTTAACAGAAGACGGACCCCATCATGGAACGTGGGAGACAGGCAATATACTTAAAGTATCCAAACCAAATGTCAAAAAGCATTTGCAGCAGCTTCGTTATGTTAATATCTTTGACATTTGGGTTCCACAGAAGTCAAGCGGGGTGGTGGGGGTCCCATCTTGACTGAATTTCCTCATGCAGTTCTCTACGGAAATGGAAGGGAAACATTCCATTTCCAAGACAAAGTGTGAGGGGATGAACTGTTGATATTTGAGAATAATGTGGAACAGGAGATATTGAGGGAAGCCCAGGAACCACCAGCAGCCCCTCCAAAGGGTGGTCTTCATCCGAAGGAGGTGATGTCCTGCAGTGGGTGCTCCTTGCGGAAACCCAGAGGGCTTCTCCTGACAATGACTGATCTCCGTTAGACCAAGTGAAAGCCACCCGAGGGAAAATGTCCAGAATTTGTCAGGAGAGACAGGGGAGCTTCAGGATAAGGCAGGAGCGCACCTGCTTCTCTTTGGTGACCAGGGGAAAACTGTTCCAGCCTGGCTGGGCAGTCACGATTCATCCGCAGTCCTCACCAGAGCTTGTGGCTTTGCATGACCCTTTAGTTTGGTCTTTGTGAATTTCTCTTATTGGAGAGGAATTTTCCCTCCCTGGAAGAGTTCCCTGGTCTGAAAGAGAACAATGTTGTGGGATGATGGAACAGTGAAATTGCATGAAAGGTGGCAGAGGGCAGTGGAACAAAATGGTGACAATGTTGTCCGGTTGTTGTTCAGTCCCGTTGTTTAGGGGAAAATGAAAATTGTCTCTGTCATGGCATCTGATGGTGAGAAGTGAACAAAATTTTTGGTGAAGCCAGTGCAGTGTGTTCCAAATGTTGGTCTTCGCTGCCATCTCGTGGCTTTTTTAAGGAATGACACCTCAGTACAGGTCAGCAGGAAAAGTGGTTGACTCCGTGGAAGATCAATTAGTTTTGATGGCAGTGGTATTTAGAAGTGAATTTGAAAATGTCTAAATGTCAGGGCTGTCCATTTACCTTGTCACTGGTTGCAGGTTAATGGCCAAGAGCGCAATAAGCATATTTTATGTGACATTTCTTGGATCTGGCTGTGTAGCATGATACAGTCGGGTTTCCACAAGTTCCAGGTATGCTTGAAAATCACTTGTAATGTGCATTGTGTTATGCAGAATCCTTAAACAACGAGGAGGTAAAACTTAGTAAAAGTTCTCTACCAATATGTAAAAAAAAAGTAAATTACAAGAACTTTCATTTTATGCATATGCCCCTCTAGACATGTTTACGGGCTTGTTTAAACTCAACTTTGCTTAGAGTGCGTTTACTATTTTAGGTTCATCCTTGGGGTAAAAAGGGAAGGAAACTTTGTGAGAAGCCAATAGTCGAGTGTTTGTTCCAACTGTCGGTTTCTGCTGCCACCTCGTGGTCATTTTGTGCAATGACACTTCAATGCAGGTCAGCAGGAAAACTGGTTGATTCCAGTGAAATTCAATGACTTTGGGTGGCAGTGGTATTTACAAGTGTATTCTAAAACATCTAAATTGCATGTGTGTCCAGTTACCTTGTGACTGGTTTTCAGGTTAAGGGCAAAGGGAGCGATTGATACGTTTTATGTGACATTTCTCAGAACTGGCTCGGTAGTGTAGCAGCGTCAGTCTTGGACAAGTTGAAGGCATGCTCGAAATTCGTTTGTCTTTGCTTTGTTGCAGCTACCTTAAACAACGTGGAGTAAAATTTATACAGAATTCTGCACCAAGAGGTGCAGAAAAAAAAGCAAAGTAAAATATCAGCGCTATCAGTGTATGTACTCTTGTTTTCTCAACTTTGCCTGGACTTCCTTTTGCATTTTCGGTTCTTCCTACATGTGCAAACCTTGTACATTTCCAGTTTCTTTCTTTTTTAAAAAAGATTTTATTTATTTTTAGAGAGAGGGGAAGGGAGGGAGAGAAACCCTCAATGTGTGGTTGCCTGTCTCAGCTCCCAGCTGGAGACCTGGCCCTCAACCCAGGCATGTGCCCTGACATGGAATTGAACCAATGACCCTTTGGTTTGCAGGCTGGCGCTCAATCCACAGAGCCACACCAGCCAGGGCTCCAGTTTCTGCTTCTAACCTGTGTGTTGAAGGGTGAAGATTTTTTTCTCAAGAATAGGTAATATCATCTTTAGCATCATTCGGGTCAGGTTATCATGTAATTCAAATGGTGGTTCATTTTGGAGCTACTGTAGGAGTCTCTTTCGGAAGTCCTGAACAACAAAACGGTCTATTCATCTATTCTCTCTGTATACTAGGACAAATGCTGTGGGAGTAAAAAATGTACTGTATATGATTTTGAGGGTGCGATGCTGGTCGAACCTTGCCTTAAATCGGGTCCGCCAAAAGGTCTCTTCAGCCAAAAAGTCTGCTCAGTGAAAAAGTCCATTTGGCCAAAAGTCTGTTTGGCTAAAAAGTCAGTTCAGCCACAAGTCAGTTCAGCCTGCAACCCCACTCCCCCAACCCCATCGCATCACCTGTCTCTGGTCGCCCATACTTGCTCTTGACATCATTCAAAACTGTTTTATTAGACTATATTGTGACAGCTATTATATCAGTGTGTGATGAAACTCATCACAAGTGGTGATTGTGTGTGTGTCCCTTTTCACAGTGAACAGGGGTGAACAGAAGCACCATTTTTGGCCACTTAGGCTGGTCATGTCAAGAAAGGTACATGCATGAGAGTAAGGCAAGAAAAGATTTATGGAGAAGATGCTGTGACTGATGGGACGTGTGTGAAGTGGATTGGGAAGTTTGATGCTGGAGGTTTCTCGGATGCAGTGGCTGCATGGGTAGGTGGACCACTTGCAGTGGAGAGCCATCCAGCGCATACGTGAACTGAGGACAGACCACGTTATGGCACATGGAATTCAGGTGACATACTCAAAGTTTACGAATCATGCGTGGAAAATCACTTGTATCAGCACAGTTACATTAGTCTGTTGTAAGTCTGGGTTTCACAGAAGTTAAGTAGGGTGGGTGGAGGTGGGATTAAATCCTTCTTGACCACATTACCACATGAGATTCTCTAATCAAACACAAGGAAAATGTTTCATTTCCAAGACAAATTGTGAGGAGGAGGAAGAACTGTTGATATTTTACAATAATGTGGAATGGAAGAGATCATGGGCATGTGAAGGGAACCACCACCAGCCCCTCCAAAGGTGGATCTTCAGCCTTGGCTGGTGTGGCTCAGTGGATTGAGTGCCCGTGTGGAAACCAAAGGTTTAGAGTTCGATTCCCAGTCAGGACACATCCCAGTCAGGTTTGATTCGGGCCAGGACCGCAGTAGTGGATGTACAAGAGGCCATGACACATTGATGTTTCTCTCTCCCTCCCTACCCCTCCCTGTAAAAACAAATAAATACAATCTTAAAACAAAGAAAAAGGATATTTAAAAAAAAGAAAAGGACCATATTCGCCCAAAGAATGTGGTAGTATGTATGTGGTTGGTTCGGGAGGGAGTACTTTATTAGAACATGCTTGCGGAAAACCAGTGGGTTATTTTCAACAGGTATGGCTCTCGATTAAACCAACTGGAAGCACCACTCCAGGGAGAGCCAGCAGTTTGTCAGCAGAAGACAGGGAAGCTTCTGGATAAGGTGAGAGTGTTGTTACCTTTTGGTGACCAGGCCAACATGTTCCCAGCCTGGCTGCCCAGTCGTGACTTGTCCTCAGTACTCAGCAGGCCTCGCAACTTTGCATGGCTGTTTTGTTCGGTCTTTCTGAATTTCTCTTAATGGAGAAAGGTTTCCATTCCCTGGAAGACTGCAGAAGGCACCTGGAAGAGTTCTCTGTTCCAACAGATAACAATATTTTGGGAAGACGGAATGGTGAAGTTGCCTGAAATATTGCAGAGGGAGGTTGAAGAAAACGGTGAAACCATTGTTCAGTTATGTTGTTGGTAGAAAATGAAAAATGTGCTTGTCGTTGCAACTCGTGGTAAAAACCAAAGGAACCCTTCGGCAAAGATCAAAGTACTCGTGGTCCAAATGTGCATCTCTGCTGCCCTCTCGTGGCCGTTTTGGGGAATGACACCTTAGTGCAGGTCCCCAAGAGAATTGGTTGATTCCAGTGGAATATCAATGACTTTTGACAGCAATGTTAATTACAAGTGCATTTCAAGACATCTAAATGTAAAGATTGTCAGGTTACTTTCTGACTGGTTTCTAGATTAAGGGCAAAGGGAGCACTAAACGTGTATTATGTGACATTTGTTGGAACTGGCTTTTAGCATGATGGAGTCCAGTTTTTACTAGGTCTAAGTTGTTTGTAATTTTTTGTAATTTGTCTTGTGTGTTGCAGCTTCTTTAAACAAGGGGAAAATAAACTGTATTCAAAAATCTCCACTCGGAGGTTAAATCAAATCAAATCGCTATCATGTTATGTACGTGCCCTTCCACACACGTCTAGAAGCCTGTTTCCTAGAGTGTGTCTTGGCTTCATTTAGTCTTTTCGCTTCCTCAAATGAGTGCCACTCTTGTACAATTTGAGGTCTTGTGCCTAACACTTGTGTTTAAGGGTGCAGATTTTGTTCTCAAGTTTAAGTATGTAGTATGTTTAGCATCATTCAGTTGAAACCATTTTGTAACTCACATGGTGGTTCATTTTGGAGGTTCTGTAGGAGTCTATTTCAGAAGTACCAAGCAGGAGAACTTTCCAGTCACCCATTTTCAGTGATCTCTAGCTTTAGTGCTGCGAGAGCAAAACACATACTGTAATTGATTTCAATGGTGCAATTCTGGTTGAAGCTGTCTTTATACCGGGTTTGCCCAACAGTAAGTACGGCCACCCACCACGCTTTTGCCGTCCTGCCCCTTCATGTGACTCTGGATTGCATACTTGTCTTTAACTTCATGGGAAACTGTTTTGTTAGAGTGTATCATGACAGATGTCATACCAGCATGCGTTTCAATAAAAAACTCATCAAAACCGTTGAGTGATGTTGTGGCCATTTTCATCCTGCAGATGGTTGAACATAAGGAACAGTTTTGGCACATGAGGCTCTGTCATTTCAAGAAAGGTGAAAGCACATCTGGAATTCCAAAATAAAGATTTGTAGTGTGTACGGAGAAGGCGCCCTTAGGTGATGAAATGTGTCGAAGTGATTTGCGAAGTTTCACGCCTAAGATGTCTCGCACAGAGGTGCTCCACGGGCATGGCAGACCAGTAGCAGTTCACGGCCATCGAGTCCAGACCTTAACTGAGGACAGACCAGGTTATGCCATGTGGGAGACAGGTGACATACTCAAAGTATCTAAATTGAGCACTCCTCCACAGGGCGGTCTTCATCCAAAGCAGGTGATGTTGCCTATGTGATGATAACAGAGGGAGTTCTGTAGGAGGTGCTTCTTGGGGTAATTTGCAAGAGGTGCTGCCCCATCACTGCAAGACCAACTGCAAGCACTTCCTGTTGACAGAGTCGAAGCAGAAGACGGGGAAGCTTCAGGATGAGGTGGGAGCACACGTTTCTGTTTGGTGACCAGTGAGAAACGGTTCCAGCCTGGCCGCACAGCCGTGATTCATCAGCAGTACTCACCAGAAATTACACCTTTGCATGGCCATTTAGTTCAGTATTCCGAATTTCTCAGTGGAGAGAAATTTCCGTTCTGTGGAAGACTGCAGAAGGCACCTGGAAGAGCTGTGCTGCTAAAGGTAACAGTGCCGTGGGACGATGGAATGGGAAGTTGTCTGAAAGATGGCAGAGGGCAGTGGAAAGGAATGGCGATGACGTTGTGCAGTTCTAATTTGGGGGGAAAATGAAAAGTGTGTCCGTCATTGCATTTTACCGTAAACAGCTAAGGAACCTTTCAGCCAAGGCATTGGTGCGATACGCATTGTATCTGTTGGTTTCTGCTACTGTCTCGTGGCCGTTTTGGGGAATGACTCCTTAGTGCACGTCCGCAGGAAAAGGGGTTGATTCCAGTGGAAATCCCTTTGACTTTCATAGTAGTGTAATTTAGAAGCTCAGTTGAAGACGTCTAAATGTCAGGATTGTGTAGTTACTTTGCGACTGGTCTCCAGATATTGGCCGAGGGAGCAATAATGTATTTTCTGTGACGTTTTTTGGAACTGGTTTTGTAGCGTATTGGAGGCAGGTTTTTACAAGTGCGAAGCGTGCTTGAAAATCGTTTGTAATTTTCTTTTTCCATCGGAGGTTCTTTAAATAACCTGGAGGTCAAATTTGTTTGAAATTGTCCACCGAGAGGTAAAAAAAAGTAAAGTAAAATACAAGCGCTCTCATTTTGTGTACGTGCCCCCAAGGACATATCTACGGGCTCGTTTCCTCTACTTTGCCTGGACTTGGTTTACTATTTTAGGTTCCTCCCACAGGTGCAAAACTTGTGCATTTCCAGCTTCTGTGTCTGACCTGTGCATTCAAGGGTAAAGATTTCTTTCTCAAGTTTTCATACAGAGCATCTTTGCCATCAGTCTTGTCGAGTTATTTTGTTTTTTACATTTATGTATTCACTTACTTTGATTTTTTAATAAAAGTTATTGATTATGCTATTAGTTTTCCCAATTTCCCTCCCCTTTTCCCCCCTCCTCCCTGCACCCCTTAACTTCCAGCATTCCTCTCTCCCCTTAATTCATGTCCATGTGTTGTACATATAAGTTCTTTGAGTTCTCTGTTTCCTATACCATTTTTCATCTCTCGCCATCTATTTTGTGCCTACTAATTATGCTGCTTCTTCTCTGTACCTTCGTCCCCCTATTCTTCCCCTCCCCCTCCCTGCTGAAATCCCTCCATGTGAAGTTCATTTCTCTGATTCTGTTCGTGTTCTAGTTGTTTGCTTAGTTTTGGTTTTCTTTTCGGTTCAGTTGTTGATGTGAGTTTGTTGTCATTTCACTGTTCATAGTTGTGGATGTTCTTCAATTTCTTAGATAAGTCCTTTTAACATTTCATAGAATAAGGGCTTGGTGGTGATGAACTCCTTCAACTCGACCTTACCTGGGGAGCACTTTATCTGCCCTTCCATTCTGAATGATAGCTTTGCTGGATAGAGTCATCTTGGGTGGAGGTCCTTGCCTTTCATGACTTTGAATACTTCTTTCCAGCCCCTTCTTGCCTGTAAGGTTTCTTTTGAGAAATCAGCTGATAGCATTATGGGCACCCGTTTGTAGGTAAATCTCTCCTTTCAGTTGCTGCTTCTAAGATTATCTCTTTATCATTAATGTTGGGTAACTTAATGATGATGTACCCAGGTGTGTGGTTTTACTATCATTCCATGCAAATTATTTTCTAAATCCAATTGTGATTTATTTTGGGGTGGTCATTTAGAAGTGTATTTCGTAATTTGTGAATGTAAGTACTTTCTAGTTATCTCGTTACTGATTTCTTGATTAATGGCAGTGAGAGCAAGAAATATGTGTGTGTGTGTATATATATATATACACACACACACATAAACACATTTCAGTCCTTTAAAATTTGTTGGAACTTACTTTATATTACAATATGGTCAGTTTTTATAAACGTCTCCATGGTACTTGGAAAGCATCTGTAATCTGCAGTTTTGGGGTGTAGTGAAGTACTTGCGCACATTGAATGCTATTTGCTTCTCATGTTTTTTTAAAAATATTTTTTACTATATTTTTGTGGGCTTCATTGGTTCTGAAACAGAGAGAGTTTTGGTAAATCTCCTATAATGATTATTAGTCTATTTTTCTTTGTAGCTCTGTTCTATATAATTTTGAATTTATGTTATTAAGTGAATAAAAATTTGAAAGTAACTGATAAATTGAACTTACTGATATGAAGTACTCCTTTTTATATGTAGTGGGGTTTTGGGTTTTTTTTTGCCTCCAAGTCTACTATATGTGATATCATTTTGATTTGGTTAATGTTCATGTACTATATTTTCCCCATTCTTTCACTTTAGATCTCTTGGTATGTTTCAGATAGCTCTGTTTTATGTTAGTTATGAGTGGATGGTAAAATCAATTAAAGAATTGATCTTGGTGGAGGATGTCATGTAGGGGGCCCAATAATTTTCCCGTTCAGTGGTTCCAGCACCTTGTATTATATCACAAATATTTTCCCACATATGTAAGGAGATATTTTTATCATAGAAAATAACCACGGCACCTCACATCATCGCTGCCTCATTTATGCTCTTCTGCGTGTGGGGTTTCTGACTCTCTCCTGTGAGTGAGGTTCTCCTGCCTATGCATATCTTACATTTGGCCATTTTCATTTGCTAACCTGTGTCATACCTGTTGGATTATTAGACCAGCCCAAAGATAGTTGAGGTCACAGGAAAGGTTGTTTCCCCACCAGGTAAGCAAGCAGTCAGGTGTTTAATATGAGGTGAATTTGGGGAGTACATGTACGTCACCATTTACTTAAGGAAGATGTAACAATTTAAGTAAAGTAACTTATTCTCAGAACAGAATGGTTATATCAGTGAAATATGGAACAATGTTCTAATGTAGCTTGTGGATATACAACTTGTATTTGAAGTTTCAAAGGTGACAATGAAGAGGGCTAACATTTTGCACTTGGCACGTTGATTTTAAACTGCCTGTTAAGGAAGGGAAGGCTGAGCTTTGCGCAGTGGCAGTATCGTAGCCAATGAGGTTTATCTGAGGCGTGATTATTGCTGAAAGAAAGGGAAGACTGAGAAATTACTTAGGATTGTCATCTCATTTCTTCCTAAGAGGTTTAGTTGCCACAGTTTGGTTTAGGAAGAGAGCTTCAGCACCATCACCTCAGCCTCAGACAGTGACACTCCTAGCAAGAGCTTGTTGACCCTCTTACCGTCTCCTCGTGTCTTAAAGTTTTGGGAGTTGCCGAACAGAAATCAACCTGCCAGGTATGCTGGCTTTTTTCCTAAATTAGCTGCATGTCCCCCATTTCACCATTGAAATCTAAGACTCTGTTCTTCCATATTCCAAAATACCCTATATACCCAATATCACCTCAATTTATTTGGTATTCATTTGAATGTGAATTCCCCTTGTCCATGTATTAGACATTGAATACCTCCCATTAATCAGATTAATTTGATTTGATTGTCATCTTAGCTGTGAGAATGTAGAAGGTATGATAAAAAATAATTTTTTAATCCCCACAGGTTTGGTTATCCAGCCATGTGACATTCATGGCTGGGACAGTAACTTCTGGAAAGTGTAGTCTCTGAGAGATCATGGACATCTCCTGGCGAAAGTAAGCATTATTATTATTTTTTGCTCTGTCAGCCTTTTTGGTCTATTTCTGCAGGGCTTGGTATAATTTAGTAGTGCTGGGAGTTATTTTCTTCTCTTGTATACTTACATTGGCATGAAAACCTGTTTCTGAGGCCAGCTGCTTGGAGTTAGAGATTCAGGAATGTTTTTTATGGGCTCCTGGCTCTGTTTACATTGTGAGGACTCGGTTCTGCTCCTGCATGTGGCAACTGGGCTTCATTGTCCAGATGTAATCCTGGAGTGTGGCTGTGGGGTCCTGGTTACAGATCTGGGTTCTGTTTCCTGGGTCTGTGGCCTGAGGCTGAATCTGTGTGTCTGGGATCTGGAGTCTCTTATGGTGTGGCTTCATGTCCTGAGTTGGTGTTTGTTGTTGATGTTGGTGCAGCTCTGGCTCTAGGGTCTGATGTATGGAACCTGGTGTCCAGGGTTCCCTGTCAGTCTCTGGTGTTGAGTGTCTGGCATTCAGGGTCCATGATCTGACCTGGGTTGTAGGGACGGTTTTGGGATTGGGGCCGGGGTATGGGGTTCAGCTTTTGGTTCTGGGTCTGCTCCGGGGTCCAGGTTTGGACCCAAGGGCCTGTGTTCTGTCCTGAGTCTGTCTGTGGCATCTGGCATCTGCGAAGTGATGGTCATTGGCTCCAATTCAATGCCAGCAGGAGTTCTGGAGTTGGGGTGTGGGGAAGAAGGAAACGTCATGTAGTACAAATAGCTCCGTTTTGAAAGTAATGGTTGTGAGTGCAGCAAGGCTGTTAGGAAGCTCGGTATTGTTCCAGGTGAATCATGAGGCAGCACCTCTGTGGGTCAGCCCAGTGGTGGTGCTGCTTAGTTGTGAAAGCATCATGGTTGTGAGGGGGCCCTGAAGTGAGGCAGCCCCGGGGCAAGTTCCCCCTCACCCTGTGCTGCTCAGCGTTTCTCTGCTCTTTCTGGTCTGGTCCTGTCATTTACTCTCTGCTCGGCTGCACTTGCAAACAAAGAAACGCACATTGGAAAAAGGGTCCCTCCTAGTGAGGAGATCTGGCTGGGTGAGCAGAGAAAAGGCCTCTGGTGTTGTCACCAGAGCTGTGTAGGTTATTTTTATTCTTAAATTATGCCAAGTTTTCCTCTTTTACCTTCTCTCTCCCTCTGTCCCTCCCTCTCTCTCTCTCTCTCTCTCTCTCTCTCTCTCTTTACCCAAACTGAGACTGCCTTTTTTTGTGGCAGCTTACTTAAATTATAGAGAAAAATAAAAATTAATTCAAAATACTACCCAAACAGGTAACAACTGCTATTGTTTTAACTATATACCCTTCCAGACATCTCTCCTTGCCTATTTCCATTCTTCTACTTTCTGTGGATTTAATTTATTTTTCTGGGTTTGTAATATGGATACAGAACATGTGAATTTGCAACTGTTTCCCACTAATGTGCAGATTTGTTACTGTGTTTTCACATACATTTTTTAATGCATTATTTTAAATACTCAGTTGGAATGATTTTTTAACTTCAATTGTGATTCATTTTGAGGGATATTTAGAAGTGTATTTCATATCTTGTAATTGTAAGAATTTTCTGGTGACATTTACAACTGACTTCTAAATTATCTACAGTGAGAGCAAGAAACTTCATGTAATTTCAATGCTTGGAAATTTTTTAAAAACTTTATTACAATATGGTCAATGTAAAAAACGTTGTAAGCATGCATCTCTGCTTCCATCTCGTGGTCATTTTGGGAATAACACCTCAGGGCCGGCCAGCAGGAAAAGCTGTGTATAGTCGGTTATCTGTGAATGTTGAGTCCAATTTGCTGCTCATGGTGTTTCTCATATTCTCATTGAATTTTTTGAGGTGGTCTCTTGTTTCTGAAAGAGGAATGCTGTATTCCTGATGAGATAGGTTTGTTAAATCTATTAGGATTATAAATTTTTGTTTGTGTCTGTGTTGTATATAATTTAAGTTTATGATATTAAGTACATGGTGCATTTGGATATTCTGGGTAAATTAAAGTTTTTGATAGGAAGTACTCATCCTCTGTAGTCATGCTTTTTACTTTCAAGTCTACTGCATGTTATTATGTAATTTTCATGTGGTTTATGTTTCCATAATACAGGGTGGGCAAAAGTAGGTTTAGAGAGACCAAGCTTAATGTTGCTTTATTATTTAATAATTATGATGTTTTTTTTCCATGTGAACAACTGTAAAGCTGCTTTTGCAGCATCCTGTGTATCTGTTCCCATTCTTTCACTTTCAATCTTCTTTCACCCTATGGTTTAGGTAATTGACATGTTCTTCCAGTTTGTGTCTTTTCTTTTTATTGTCTGAACAAGTTCTTTTTCAGAGTTGTCCTTAATTTTATAAAGTATATACTATTAATGTATTTTTTCATTAAACAGCATGTTCACAAGTATACTTGATTCCTGGCTGTTTTGGTTGAAATGGACCACTAAAAATGAAACCTACAGATGAGGGGCGGGGCCTGTCTGAGGTCAGAGGCAGGACTGGGCTGGAGGTGAGAGGGGGCCGCAGATGTGGGTGGGGCTTGGTGGGAGGCAAATTTAGGCTGAGGGGCGTGAGGGATTCGCAGTTCTGGTGGAGAGATGAGCAAGCACGCGCGCTGGAAGTTAGGTGCTGCGGGCTGCCGGTGGCTGCTGGTCGCCGTGGTCCCGAGGTGTTGTTCACAGCCTAAGCTGATGCAAGCAACGCAATCCAGGGACAGGAGCTGAGCTGCGTAGGGGCTATGAGGTGAGGGGGGTTGGGAGGTAGATACAGCCACCCTATGGGGAGCAGAAAAGGGGGCCAGACTGTTTCTGGGGTACATGTCTCAGGTCCCAATTTAGCTGACCACTTCTTGTGGGACCACTTTTCTATATTTATCTAGAGTATATTTCAGTTATAGATAACTTTGGTCTATGGATATACAATGATACCCATTTTTAACCCAAAAACAAGATGATATTTTCCATTTGCTAAAGTTTCTGTTATTGGGTAGCAATTTCCAATTTCATTCATACAGATCCTGTATGTCGTTGTTAAGTTTATTCCCAGGTTTGTTTTTTTTACCTGGTTTTTTGAGTCGTTTTACAAAATTATATATTTACTTTACTATTTCTACATATTTATTTCTGCATGTTATTTTCCCATCAGTGCACTAAATTCTATTTGTGATTATTTTTCGTCAATTCTCATGAGTTACGAAGGTAAACATGCTCTCATGCAATAATGATCATTAAATGGTTGTAGCTGTAGGTGACCTAGAAATAGTTAAAGCCTGAAAGAACACAGGAAGTGAGGTAATGTGAGGAGACAGAAACATTTTCTTTGTTAGTCATACATACTCAATAAAATAGTAACATCCTTCTTAGCATTTTAAATGAGTTTGGGGCCTGGAAGCATGGTGTTGTAGAAATCCGAAGTATTTTGTTACAGGGAATGTGCCCCGGGGAGGTAATCTGAGGAACACAGAGTGTGGCAAATGTCCACATTTTCAAAGAGGAAAACTTGAGACGGTGAAATGTGGAATGTAACAGAGTAAGAATCTTTGTTCTAAGTGACATTATGAAGAAGTTATTACGGTGACATAGGAGCAGTGGAGAGAAGCAGGGATCCTCAGACGAGTACTGTGTTTAATCACAGTGTGATTCGGTCTCCTAAGTGGACGGGTCTTCCTTTGCCTCCCGATCTATTGCCTGGGACACTTCTCCCCAACATTTGTCAGATGGCTGGCCTTTTTTATTCTTTAAGTTTTAGCTTCCATGCTTCCTGTTCCAAGAAAGGCAGCATTTCAGACATAGGATGCAAAGGGACATGCTGTTTGTATTCTAATGGAGTCTTCAAGATACAGAACAGGGTTTGTCATTCTCAGCACTATGGACTTTTTGGGCCACATAAATCATTCTCCTGGGGGATTGTCCTCTGCATTGTAGGTGCTTATTAGCATCCATGACCTCTATTCACTGCCCACACCCTGGCTTCCCTTCCCCTCAGGACAATCTAGGATGACTCAGCACATTGCCTCAAGCCCCCTTGAGGGGGCAAAAGTCACCTTTGGTTGAGAAACAATTTGAGGCTTTTATCATTTTTGATAGCAGAAAGATTTTGGTTTGGTATGTAGGGTTTTTATTATTTTTCTACGTAAATTATTTTCCAGTCTGTGATTTATTTTGGGAAGGTATTTAGAAGTGTGTTTTAAAACATCTAAATATAGGGACTTTCTAGTAACCTTGTGACTGGTTTCCAGATCAATGGCAAAGAGAGCAATAAACAGTTTGTGACATTTGTTGAAACCTGGATTATAGCTCACTGTAGTTGTTTTTTTAAAAAGTTCCAAGTGTGTTTGAAAAGCATTTTCAATTGACTTTGTTGGTGCTTACTTTAACAGCAAGGAAAAAAAATTTCAAAATACTACCCCAAGAGTTAAAAAAAGAAGTGCTTTCATTTTATGTATATACACTTGCAGATATGTCAATGTGCACATTTCTGTCTACTTTTCTAGATTTAATTTACTATTTTAGATTCTAAGTATGGGCACAAATCTTGTATATCTTCAGCTTTTATATTTGATAATGTGTATTTAAGGGTGAAGATATTTTCCATAAGTCTTGGTATGCAGTATCTTTATCACCATTCAGTTTATCTTGTAATTGAAATTGTGCTTTATTTTTGAGGTTGTTGAGGAGTGTATTCCCTAACTACTCAATGTAAGGACTTTCCAGTCACCCATTTTTAGTGATTTCTAGCTTTAGTGTAATAGGAGCACTCAGAGAAACACATTGTATATAATTTCATTGCTGCAATGCTGGTTGAAACTGGCTTTGCATCGGCTTGGCGAAAAGATAAAAATTTTTAGGAAGATTGAATTATGAAGAGTGCTGAAAGATTGCAGAATAGTGGGACAAAATGGTGCATACGTTGTCGAATGACATTACTGGTGAAAACGAAAAACGACTCTTTCATTGTGTCTTTACCTAAAAATCGAATGAACCTTTTGGCCAAGCAAATAGTAGTGTTCCAAGTGTGCATCTCTGCTGCCCTCTCGTGGGCATTTCAGGAATAACATGTTAGTGGCAGGTGAGCAGGAAAAGTGGTTGAGTGTAGTTAGAACATCAATGAATGTTGACTGCAATGTTACTGTGACGTGTATTTAGTTACTTTTAAGTATCAGGGCTTACTAGTTACCTTTTGTTCCTGATTTCTATATTAACAGCAACGACAGAAAGAAACATACCGTATACAATTTCTGGCCCTTTGAAAATTGTCCCAAGTGTGTCTCTCTGCTGCCATCTCATGTGTCAGGTGAGATGACAGCCGTGGCTTGCCTCTCAGTTGTGGCTTCGGGGTCACCTGCCTTGCACTCGCGGGACCCTCTGCCCTCTGCTGGCTGCAGGCAGAGGAGGATGGTCCGCATTGCACTGGACAGGGACACTCAGTCCTCTGACCCCCTGTGCGCAGTGCAAGGCCCTGCTGGCAGGCGGTCGCTCTCTCAGGCCATGTCTGCTGCTGTTGCCACAAGATTTAACAAGTTTAGCAAAGTAACCTATTTTCAACTGAGTGATCACAGTCATGAAATTTGGAAGAGTTTATTAGTTTCCCTTGTGTTGAGTAGTTTGTAGGATTGCCTACCAAAAAGTCACATTCCACGAATGCTGCACTTTTCATCAATTACCTGTCACCCATTTCACCTCTATAAGACCCTCTTTCCCCATCCTCCCAAATGTCCTTTATCCCTGATATCACCTCATTGTCTGGTCTTCGTTTGTGCTCATGCATATATGAAATGTGGAATATCCTGTATTGATCAGATTATGTTATTTTGATTATTATCCCACATGTGTTAGAGCCGACAAGGTTTGAGGAAAATAACTGCTTTTTAATCCCCCCCAGTTTTAAAAAATTGCCGGTGAGGAATGAACGGCGAGACAATGCTAACTCCTGAACCTGTTGGAAGTGAGAGATCATGGACATCTGCCCTGCAAGGTCAGTATCTTTTTTGTTCACTCTGTCTCTTGGCCTATCAGTGCTTGGTTTGGTAAAAGGTTGAAGTTTGCATTTGGAGAGACGTGGGTTTTATCTTATTGAATAGCAGCGTTGTTTACAATGGGATTATCTGGTTCAGCTTCTGCCTGTGGCATCTGGCAACGGGGGCCCAGTGTCTGGCCCTAACTCAAAATTCTGGCCATGACATCCTGGTTATCGATCTGTGTCTTGTGTCCAGGGCCTGTGCTTCAGAGTCAAAATGCATTCAGTTGTGTGTCTGCAGTCTCGCACCTCTTAGGTTGTGGCTCTGTGTCCTGGGCTCGCATGTGAGGTCCACGTGCAGATGAAGCTTTTGGTTTTGGTGTGTGGAGTCTGGCATTAAGTGTCCCATGTCAGTTCTTGGCATCTGGTGTTTGGCCTTCAGATTTCACGGTCCGGCTCAGTTGAGGGCACACGGCTTAGGGTTTGGGGCTTTGGGCCTGGAGTCCCGGTTTTGTTTTGGGTCCGCTCCAGGGTCCAGGTTTCAGAGTCATAGGTCTGTGTCCAGGATCCTGAGTTTGGCTCTGGTGACTGGTGTCTGTCAACGTACGATCATTGTGTACAATTCAATGTCAAAATGAATCCTCAAGTGAATGGAGTCGAGGCAGGTTAGTAAAAAAGGTAGGGAAATTCCTTGGTAGTGGAATGGGAAAAGTGAGTTTGATAGCAGAGTAACAACAATGATTTACAGCCCGGTAATAAATCTGAGGATCTTATCTTCCCTAACCAAGGATATTTGAGAGTAAATGGTTCACACATTGCAGACCACCCAGGGGAAGACCCACCGCAGTCCCAGCCCTTCTCTGGTGACTTTTCTGAGGGAGAAATCACCAGAGAAGGACCCTGATTGCTCTGTGTGCTCGTTTTGTGGCATGAGCACATGAAAGGACAGCCCTGGAAGTCAGAGTACTGTGTGCAGATTGGTCTTCTAAGACCTCCTGTAAAGTCCTCAATGTTAGAAAACAGGTAAAACCCTTAAAAAAGGACCCAGCATGCACTGTTTGTTGAGCACACGTGCGCCTCCCCTTCTCTTCTTTGCTGCATATCTTCGCTCTGTTTCTCCTTATCTCCAAAGGTCCCAGGAGACTCGCAGCCAGGGGAGCCATGGGCAGCAGCAGCTCGTCCCGGGCTCACCCCTGATCCTGTCTCCAAGGACCTTTGTGTCTAACTTTTCCGTTTCCCAAGAAGCAGTTCCGCCTATGCTCACTCTTGTTGCTGTGATTGTGCCTCTTTTCTCTGAAGCCCTTTCTCTGTTTCACTGTCCTTAGATTTAATGTACAAACGCTTTAAATTCCCTGGCTTTGTGTTGTGCAATTGTGCTGCAGGAAGTGAAGAATCTACGCACATGAGACCTTTCCAGGGCAAACCCCCTTTGGGTCCACTCCCTTTTCCATGACAGAATAAGCAATGTTTGTTTATTCATTTATCTGTGGATGGACATTTGAATACTTTCCATGTTTCAGTTGTTAAAAGTGCTGTTATGAATAATCCCATATAAGTTTGTTATAGCATCTGTTTTCAATTTCTCAGCTATATATTTCGAAGTAGAGTTATTGAACACGGGATCTTTTTTTTTTGAGGAAATGTCCAACCATTTGATACAAGGTCTATAATATTTTACATTCACAAAAGAAATGGTCAATCATTCTAATTTTTGTTTTTGATCATCAACATTTCTCAGTTTGTTTTTCTCAGTACAGCCTTTGCAGTGTCTGGGAAGGGGTAGTGTGCCGTGATATAGCCATTGAACATCTTCCCTGGTATTTTTTATATTGTACCATTTCTATGAATGTCTTCTCATCAGAAGGGACTATTCCAGTTTTTAAAAAATCTAGATGTCTGCTTGGGTGTTATGGCTCATTGGATGGAGCATCGGCCTGTAAACCAAAGGGGTCTCCAGTTGGATTCCCAGTCAGGACACATGCCTGGCAAGAAAAGATCTGTGGTGCGTGTGGAGAAGATGCTGTGACTGACGGAACATGTCAGAAGTGGATTGTGAAGTTTCACGGTGATTTGTCCCAGGGGTAGGCAGACCAGGTGCAGTGGAGAGCCCTGAACAGCAGGCGTTCACTGAAAGACAGGCAGGGAGGCAGGAGACAGGCAACATGTTCAAAGTATCCTAATCAGGCTTTGAAAATCATTTGCACCAGCTTGGTTACATCAATTGCGTGGACGTTTGGGCTCCACAGGAGTGAAGCCGGATGGTGGGAGAGGCTTCTTGACCAGATTTCCATAAGTGGTTCTGCACTGAAACATGATGAAAACGTTCCATTTCCATGAAGTCTGTGTTTTGGGGGGTAGGATGAATCTTTGCTATTTGAGAATCATGTGGAATGGGAGATACGGTGGGCAAAGGAAGGAACCACCATTCGCCCCTCCAAAGGCCGGTCTTTGTCCAAAGGAGGTGATGATGCCTTTATTGTGGATTCGGGAGGGAGTCCTGCAGTAGGAGCTCGTTTCAGAAAGCCAGCAGGTTACTGGCTACATGTATCGTTCCCCATCATACTAACTGAAAGCTCCGCCCGAAGGAAAGAGTCTGGAATTTGTCAGCAGAAGATGCGGAAGGTTAGGATTAGGTGAGAGAGCACATTTCTCTTTGGTGACCAGGGAAAACGCTTCCAGCCTGGCTGTGCAGTCCTGATTCCTCCATAGTACTCAGAGACCCTGCTCCTTCTCACATCCATTTAGTTCATGTCTCTGAATTTTTCTTTATGGAGAGAAATTTCCATTCCCTGGAAGACTGCGTCAGACACCTGGAAGAGTTCTCTGCTCCAAAAGAGAACAATGTTGTGGGACGACGGAATGGTGAAATCACAAGAATGTGCCAGAGGTTAGTGGAATGGAAACGGTGAAGACATTGTGCAGTTATGTCGTGGGGGGACAATGAAAAGCGTGCCCGTCATTGCATCTCAGAGTAAAAAGCCAAGGACCCTTTCAGCCAGGCCATTAGTAGGCTATGCGTTCCATCTGCTGGTCTCTGCTGCCCTCTCGTGGTCATTTTCGGGAATGACATCCTAGTGCGGGGCTGCAGGAAAAGTGGTCAAACCCAGTGGAGAATCAGTGACTTTTCATGACAGTGGTATTTACACGTGCATTTGAAAACGTCCCAATGTCAGCTCTGTCCAATCACCTTGTGACCCGTCTCCAGATTTCCATCCAGGGACCAATAATCGGGTTTTATGTGACATTTTCAGATCTCGCTGTGTAGCGCAATAGATTCAGATTTCTACAAGTGCAAGTGTGCCTGAAATTCATCTGTCATTTGCTTTGTCCGTTGCAGCTTCTTTAAACAATGCACAGGTACAGTTTACTTAAAATTCTCCACCAAGAGTTAAAAAAAAAAGTAAAATACCCGTGCTTGTATTTTATGTCTATGCCCTTCCGATCGTGTCTACAGGCTCATTTCCTTCCGTTTGCCTGGAGTTTGTTTAGTACTTCAGGTTCCTCATAAGGGTGCACAATGTGTACATTTCCAGCTTCTGTTTCTAACCTGAGCATTTAAGAGTAAAGACTTCTTTGTCAAGTTTTGGTACAGAGCTTGTTCACTATCCTTCAGGTCAAGTTATTTTGTCATTCCAACGGTGGTTCACTTCAGAGGTTCAGTAGGAGTCCATTTCATAAGTTCGGAAGGACAGAACCTTCTAGTCATCCATTCTCAGTGAATGGCAGCCTAAGTGCTATGAGGTCCAAGAACATAGGATTTCGATGCTCTGAGGCTGGTTGAATATTGCATGAAATCGGCGTGGCCACAAAGTTTTTTTTCCCCCACCCCTGCCTGTGAAGTGACTGTTCCCGTGTAGTTGTGTTTAATGTTCTTTGAAGCCATTATTTTAGAATCTTTTGTGAGACTTGTCATATGTGCTTGTGTGTAAAAAAACCCATCCAAACTGGTGAATATGTGTGTGTCCATTTTCACACTGAAGATGGATGACTGTAAGCTATGTTTTTGGCACGTTAGGCTCTGTCACGTCCAGAAAGGTAGAAGCGCAATGGTTAGGCAAAAAAGGTCTGTGGTCTGCATGGAGTAGGCGCTGTGAAGGATGGCACGTGTCAGAAGCGGATTGCCAAGTGTCATGCCGGAGGTTCCTCGTGTGCAGTTGCCCCACAGGTGTAGCACCGCAGGTGCAGTGGAGGGCCATAAAGGACAGACGTTCACTGAGGACAGATCATGTTGAGACAGCAGGGAGACAGGCAACGTACTGAAAGTATCCTAATCGGACTTTGAAAATCGTTAGCATCAGCTCCATTATATTATCCCTTTGAGTTTTTTGTTCCACAGAAGTTAAGTGGGGTGGTGGGGGATGCTTCTTGACCACATATCCACATGCATTTCTCCGGTGAAACATAAGGGATCTGGTCAGTTTTCAGGTGAAATCGTGCGTAGGGGATTGGTCATTGCTGTGTTAGAATAACGTGGAACGGGAGAGATTGTGGGGAAAGAAAGGAACCACCGCTCGCCCCTCCAAAGGGTGGTCTCCATCCAAAGGAGGTCAGGTCGTTTATGTGGTGGAATATCGAGGGAGTCCCGCGGAAGGAGTTCCATGTGGAAAACTAGCAGGTGACTGGCAACAGGTACCATTCCCCATCAGACCAGCTGAAAGGTCCACCAAAGGGAAAGAGTCCAGAGTTTGTCAGCAGAAGACACGTAAGCTTCAGGACAAGGCGAGAGCGCACGTTTTTGTTTGGTGACCTGGAAAAAACGGTTCCATCCTGGCCGCACAGTGGTGATTCATCCGCAGTGCTCACTATACCTTGCACCTTTGTACAGCTGTTTAGTTTGTGTCTCTGAATTTTTCTTTTTGGAGAGAAATTTCCATTCGCTCCAAGAATGCAGAAGGCACAGGGAAGAGTTCTGTGATCTGCAAGAGAACAATCTCGTGTGGCGATGGAACGGTGAAGTTGCCTGTAAGGTGGCAGAGGGCAGCGGAACAGAACAGTGACGACTTTGTGCAGTCACGTTGTTTGGGGAAAATGAAAAGTGTGCCTGTGATTGTATGTCAGGGTAAAAAGCCAAGGAACCTTCCAGCCCAGCCCTTCCTGGCCTATGCGTCCCATCTGTTAGTGTCTGCTGCCATCTGGTGGCCATTTTCAGGAATGACACCTTAGTGTAGGTCTGCAGGAAAAGTGCCATTTCAATGACTTGTCAGGGCAGTGGTATTTACAGGTGCAGTTGACAGCATGTACATCTCAGCAATGTCCAGTTACTTTGAGAGCAGTTTTTAAGTGAAGGGAAAGGGAGAGATGAATGTGGTTTATGTGATATTTTTAGGAACTGGCTTTGTCGTGTAGTAGAGTCAGGTTTTGTCAAGTTGCAGGTGAGCCTGAAAATCATCTGTCGTCAGTTTGTCTGCTGCGGCTTTCTTAAAGAACGCGGAGGTAAAATGTGTACATAATGCTGCACCAAGAGATACCAAAGAAAGCAAAGTAAATTATCAGCGCTGTTATAGTATGTATTGCCCTTCCGGACATGTCTACAGGCTTGTGTTTTGGATTTGTGTAGACTTCATTTACCATTTTAGATTCCTTGTATGGGTGGAAAACTCGTCCATTTCCAGTTTCTGCTTGTAACGTGTTCAGCGAAGGGTGAAGGTTTCTTCTCAAGTTTCGGTCCGGTCCGTAGGATGTTTAGCATCGTTCACGTGAAATTGTTTTTTGATCGTAGCAGTGGTTCATTTTGGAGCATCTGTAGGAATCTGTGTCAGAAATCCTGAACAAATAATGTTCTCCTCATGCAGTCTGTGTGGATGCTGGCATAAGGGCTATGAGAGCAGAAACACACCGTATAAGGTTTCGAGGCAGCGCTGCTCGTTGAACTCTGCCTTCATTCAGGCTGGCCAAAAAGTCCATCGGGCCAAAAAGCCGGTTCGCTCCCTAACCCTACTTCCACCGCCACCCTCTGCCACCCCACTCCTTGTCCGCAGTTGCTCATACTTGCCTTTAACGTCCTTTGAAACTGTTTTGTCAGACTCTGTTGGGGCAGCCGTCGTATCAGCGTCCAGAAAGAAAACCTCATCCCAACTGGAGAAAGTGCGTGTGGCCCTTTTCCCGCTGAAGACGCATGAAGAGGAGCCACGTTTCCGCCCCCTTTGTCTTTGTCATTTCCAGAAAGGTACAAGTGCACCGGGAAGGTAAGAAAAGGTCTGTGGTGTGTATGGGGAAGATGCCGTGAGTGACGGAACATGTCTAAATTGGACCGTGAGTTTCATGCCAGAGATTTTCCTCACCCAGTAGCCCCATGGGTGGGCAGATCAGTTGCAGTGGAGAGTCATCCAGGGCAGACGTCTACTGAGTCCAGACCGCGTTATGGGATGCGGGAGATAGGCAGTATACTGAAATTATCCTAATCTAGCATCAAAAATCATTTGCACCATTACGGTTACTTTAATCACTTTGACACTTGGGTTCCACAGAAGTTAAGCAGGGTGGTGGGGGACCCCTGTTGATCACATTTCCAGAAGCGTTTCTCTACTGAAATATAAGGAAAACCTTCTGAGGACAATATAGGGGGGTGCAGCGAATGGTTGATATTTGAGAATAAGGTGTGATAGGAGACATTGAGCGAACAAAGTACCAGCAGCAGCAGGCTCTCTAAAGGGTGGTCGTCACCCATCAGAGGTGATGGTATTCTGTGGTGGAATGAGGAGGGAGTCTGGCAGTGGGAGCTCTTGGGGAAACCAGCAGGTTACCGACAACAGGTATCGCTCCCAGTCGGACCCAGCGAAAGCACCGTCCAAGCGAAAGAGTCTGGAATTTGTCAGCAGAAGACACATATCCTGAGGATAAGGTGAGAGCACACGTTTGTCTTTCTGATCAGGGAAAAACGGTTCCAGCCTGGGAATGCAGTGGTAGTTCATCTGCAGTGCTCTCCAGACCTTGAGCCTTTGCACGGCGATTGAGTCTGGTCTCTCGGGATTTGTTAGTGGAGAGAAATGTCCATTCCCTGGAAGACTGCCGAAGGCATTGGGAAGAATTCTGTTCTCCGAAAGAGAACAGTGTTGTGGGAGGATGGAATGGTGAAATCACCTGAAAGGTGGCAGAGGGCAGTGGAGAAAACAGTGAGGTCGTTTTCCAGTCACGTCGTCTGGGGGAAATGAAATGTATGCCTGTTATTGCATCTCAGGCCAAAACACCAGGGAACCTTTCAGTTCCATCTGATCGTCTCTGCTGCCCTCTCGTGGCCATTTTCAGGAATCACACCTTAGTGTAGGTCAGCAGGAAAAGAGGTCGGTTCCAGTGGACTATCAGTGGCTTTGGAGGGCATTAGTATTTCTAAGCACATTTAAAAACGTCTCAATGGCAGCACTGTCCAGTTACCTTGTGACTGGTGTTCAGCTTAAGGGCAGAGGGAACTATGACAGTGTATGATGTGACCCTTTTTTTTGAAGTGGCTTTGCAGCATAGTAGTGATGCTTTGACAAGTTTCAGGCAAGGTCGAAAATCATTTGTTATTGCCGTGTTTGGTGCAGATTTCTAAAAGAATGCGGAGGTAAAATTCATGCATAATGCTGCACCAAGAGGTACCCAAAAAAGTGAAGTACAATATCAGCGCCATCACTATATGTACATGCCCTTCCATACATGTCTACGGGCTCGTTTCTTGGATTTTTCTGTACTTAGTTTACCACTTTAGATATTTCATAGTGGTGCAAAAGTTGTGCATTTTGCTTCCAAAGTGTTCATCAAGGGTGAAGATTTCCTTTTCAAGTTTTGATACGGGGCATCTTTACCATCAGCTATGTCGAGGTATTTTGCAATTCCAAATGCCATTAATGTAGGAGTTTCTATAGGAGTCTATTTCTGAAGTCATGAACAACTGAACTTGGCCATCATCCATTCTGTGTGAATGGTCGCTTAAGAGCTATGAGAGCAAAGAATATATCGTGTAGGATTTGAAGGCTGTGATGCCGGTCGAACCCTGCCTTCAATAGGTCTGGTGAATATGTCAGTTCAGTCCCCAACCGTCCACTATGACACACACCTACCCCATCTCCTTGGTTTGGTCATGCATCCTTTCCTTAATGTCATTCAAAACCGCTTTGTTAGATTGCACTGTGATAGCCGTCATACCAGCTTGTGTTACAAAAAAATCTGAACACAAGTGGTGAATGTGTGTGTGGCCATATTCACAGCGAAGATGGAATAACATAAGTTATGTATTGGGCCCTTTTTTGTCTGTCATTTCAAGAAAGGGAAGCACAATTGTAAGGTTCAGAAAGATGTAAGGTGTGTATGGAGACATCGGTGTGACTGACGACACAACACGTCTGAAGGGGTTCTCGAGGCATCACACCAGAGATTTCTGGTGTGCACTTGTCCTATGGGTGGGGCATAGCAGTCGCAGGGGAGAGCCACCCAGGGCAGACATTCCCTGAGGGAAGACCACGTTATGGTACACGGGAGACAGGCCACACAGTCAAAGCACCCTAATCAAGCGTCGAAAGACATTTGCAGCAGCAGAGTCGGGTCCATCACTTATATGTTCGGGTTCCACAGAAGTAAAGGGGGGAGGAGGGTGGACCCACCTAGACCACCTATCCACATGCGATTCTGTACTGAAACTTAAGGAAAGCTTTACGTTTCCAAAATGAGTTGTGAGGGGATGAATCATTGATATTTTAGAATAATGTGGAATGGGAGAGATGGAGGGCACACAAAGGAACCAGCACCACCCCCCTGCAAAGGGCGGTCTTCATCCAAAAGACGTGAGGTTGCGTTTGTGGTGGATCATGCCAGGGCCCAGCCTCGGCGGGTCTCAGTGTCCCCGAAGGATGCATGGCGCATGAGAAGAATGAGGGGTCAGACACCAATTTTGATGCCGGAGAACGGCTAGCCTCGTGTGGGTGTGACCAAAGTCTAAGAGTTTAATCAAGCTTTATTTTTATAGGGATTTGTTATATGACATCAAAGGAATAGGCTCATGGCATGAATTCTCAAGCAGAAAAAGTCTATACAGAAATTCCAAGAAAATGTACAGGAAGTTCTACAGATTTGCTCATACTAAACAAAGGTTATTTTGACCTGGAGGGCTATCAATCAGACAAGCACAAGTAACTACATCTACGAAGTTTCCAATGTCTATCGATCATTTGATGTCTAACAAAGTTTTCATAATTTGTCATAGGTCAAAAAGATACGCTAGACTAGTCAGCGGTTATATGTGAACTCTTAAAGGGCCTATGTGGTTAGGCTTTCTAACTCAGCCATCTATCTTCCCATCTAGGTTCTTTCTTTATGCACTTTTCAGGGGATGATCTTTGTATTTATTCTGTCATGCTTAAATTGTAATAGTTCACCTATATTCCTTGCTCTTTTTACCCATCTAGTTCCATCCAATATTATTCCTGTCCAAGGTTGTACTCAGGGGGATGTCTATTAAAATTTTTCTCCATTTTTCTGGCAATCTGGCATGCCCATTGTCTAATATTAATCTTACAATAGGTAGGAGAAGTAGGCTGTGGAGGGCTTATAAGGGACTTTTGTTCTATGGTCAAGAAATCATTTTGTACAGTTGCGTTGGAATTCTGCAGATCAGTGGACCAGAAATACAAGTGCTCAAAAATCCCACCACCTAGTAATAGCAAAGACAGACTTGCAGGAAGAGATAGACAGGAAGTCCAGCCCCAGCTGCCTCTGCTGTGCAGACGCATCTCATCCGTCCCGACTGTGTCAAGGGTCAGCTGTCGGTCGGCTCCCGACAGGATTGCAGATGGAGTTCTGCAGTAGGAGTTCTCTGTGGAAACCCAGCAGGTTAGTGGCAACAGGTACTGCCTGCTGTCAGAACACCTGAAAACACCCTCCGAGGGAAAGAATCCAGAATTCATTAGCAGAAAATTCTGAAGCTTCAGGATGAGGTGAGAGCCCACGTTTGTCTTTGGCGACCAGGGAAAAGGTTTCCAGCCCGGCCGTGCCGTCGTAATTCATCTGCAGTATTCCCCAGACCTCGCACGTTCACGTGGCCATTTCGTTCAGTATACCCAATTTCTGTCACTGGAGAGAAATTTCTGTTTCCATGAAGACTGCAGAAGCCCCGTGGTACAGCTCTGGGCTCCTAAAGGTAACAGTGCTGCAGGAGGATGGAACGCGAAGTTCCCTGAAAGATGACAGAGGGCAGTGGAATGGAACGGTGACAACGTCGTGCCATCCACCTTTTTTTGGAAAATGTAAAGTGAACCCGTTATCGCATCGCATGGAAAAAGGAAAAAGGGAATGGAACCTTACAGCCAAGCCGATAGTGGGCTATGCCTTGCGTCCGTCGGTCTGTGCTGCCATCTCGTGTTCGCTTCGGGGAATGACACCTCAGTGCAGGTTTGCAGGAAGTGTTTGATTCCGGTGGACTATGAATGACTTTGGATGGCAGTGGCATTTACAAGAGCATTTAGAAGTGTCTAAATGTTAGTACTGTGTAGGTACCATGTGATTGGTGTTCTGAATAAAGGGCAAAGTACTAAGAAACCCTTTTGATGTGACATTTCTTGGAAGTGTGCTCGTAGCATGACAGAGTCCGCTTTGTCCATGTTGCCTGTTGCATGTTCCTCATTCAATGAGAAAAGTAAAGTGTATTCCTTAATGTCTACCATGGGGTTAAAAAAGGAAATAAAATAAGTACAATAAAAAATAAGGAAGAACGGATAGTATTTTACTTGCTTGCTTTCGTGGGCACGTCCTCAGGCCGGTTTCCTCTGCTTCAGAAAATAAAGAAATCTTCTGAAACGTGTTGAGTGTCTGTATGACCATCGTGATAGGGAAGATGAATGAAGATCAGCCAAGTTTTCGGTGCACTAGGGCCTGTCATTTCAAGAAGGGTGAAAATGCCCAATAAACGGAAGAAAAGATATGTATTATATAGGAGGAGGTGCTGTTAGGGATCTGATGTGTCTCAATTGCCTTGCAGGTTCCCGTCGGAGATGTCTCTCAGCAGGGTTCCCCACGCCTGGGATGGACTCGTTGCTATGGACAGCCATCCAGGGCAGACACTGCCCGAGGACCGACCAAGTGAGGCCACGCCGGCCACGGGCGACGCACTCAAAGTACCCAAATGAATCATGGAACGTCATTTGCACCAGGATGGTTACGTCCACGTCTGTGACCTCTGAGATCTACAGCAGTCGACTGGGAAGAACACCTCAAGCAGCATGCTTGACAGCACTTCCACGTTGGATTTTCTTCAGAAAGGTAAGGAAAATGTTGCATCAACACAATCAGTTAGATGAACACTACACATTTTACACTAACACGGAAGAGATCATGGAGCAAAAGAAGGGAAACACGACAGGACACTCAGAAGAGCAGTTTCCCTTAGAGGAAAGTCTGCTACTCTAAGAAGTAGGTTATGGTTAGGGTTGGGGTCGGGGTCTAGAGCATAGGGTGTGGGTGTAGGCGCTAGGGGTTAGGGGTAGGGGCCGGAGCAAGGGGCCAGGGGCTGGGTTTAGGGGTTAGGATTCATGGCTTAGGTCTTAGGTCTTAGGGGGGTACACTTAGGGCCAGGGGTTAGGGGCTGGTGGTTACGAGCCAGGTTTTAGGGGTTAGTGGCCAGGGCCAGGGCCAGGGGTTAGGGGAGAGTGTTTGGGGGCTAGGGCTTGGGTACAGGGCTTAGGGCACAGGGCTAGGTCATAGAGGCTAGGAGATAGGGGCTAGTGCCTGGGCCAGGGTCATGGCTGAGGGTTAGTGATAGGGTTTAGTGCAAGGTTTTAGTGTTTACTGTTAGGATCCTAGCTATGTCTATGTCTATGGCTATGGCTTAGGGCTATGGCTTAGGGCTATGGCTAGGGCTAGAACTATGGGTATGGCTGAGATTTATGGCTGAGGGCTATGGCTGAGGGCTCTGGCTGCGGGGTTAGGGGCTGTGGTTTAGCGGTTAGAGGATATGGACTATGGGCTAGGGGCTATTGAAGCGGATCCCGGCCCGTAGGATCTGGTGACATGGCTGCAATATACAAATGTACATGGACTACAGAAATTCTGTGGAGGAAAAGGGATGGCATGGCCACTCTCTAAGTGAGAGAGGGCAAGAGGGCCAGAGAGAGCCCAAGAGAGAGGGCCGAACCCCGCCTGGACAGGCTTTTATTGTTTTGCTGGGCACTTTACATGGAGTATGGTCCTTATTTACTATTCACAGGTTCACCACAGGTGGTTACCTTTTAAGGACCACAAAGGAGAGAATACTGCTAATAATGTAAAAGAGAAGGATGTTACAGCTCGAGGGGGAAACTGGTCCCACTCCATACTTGGCTGGTTTAGCACAGACTTTAGGAAGTTAAAGATACTCAGCAAACATTTGCTGCTTCAATTCAGGGTGAGGGAGTTTTAGCAAGATCAAGTCTCGTAGCAGTCTATGTACGATGCAGGCCTGATTTCCCACTGGAGAACCTATCCATGGAGGTGGGTCCTGCCTGCCAACCTCGTTCCCCAATGCTTTTGCGAATGGGGGCTGAGCCACATTTCCCATGTGTGGAACAGTTTCCCACAGGCTATAGCTTAGGGGCTATGGCTACAGCTTAGGGGATATAGCTAGGGGCTATGGCTAGGGGCTATGGCTAGGGGCTAGGGGCTACAGGGTAGGGGCTAGATTCCAGGGGCCAGGGCCAGGGGTTAGGGTACAAGGGTTCAGAGTAGGGCTTAGGGACTAGGGCCTAGGACACAGGGCTAGGTTCTAGGGGCTAGAGATAGGGGTAGTTCCAGTGCTAGGGCCATGGCTTAGGGTTAGTGTTAGGGTTTAGTGTTAGGGTTTAGTGTGTATTGTTATGGCTATAGCTATATCTATGGCTTAGGGTTGTGGGTGTGGCTTAGGGCAATGGCTTAAGGGTATGGGTATGGCTTAGGGCAATGGGTATGGTTATGGCTATGGCTCAGGGTTAGGGGTATGAGTAGGGCTAAGGATATAGGTATGGCTGAGAACTATGACTGAGGGCTATGGGTATGGATATGGCTATGAATAGAGTTATATGTGTAGGGCTATGTCTATGTCTGGGGGCATGTCTAGGGCTACGTCTAGGGTTAGGGGTATGTCTAGGGTTAGTGCTATGGTGTAGGGCTAGGGCTATAGCATAGGGTTATGGCTATGGTGCATGTCTATGGCTATGGCGTAGGCTATGGCTATGGTGTAGAGCTATGGGTGTGCCGTAGGGTTATGGCTATGCCTGGGTGTATGGTGTAAGGCTATGGCTACAGCTATGGCATACGGCTGTGTTTATGGGTTAGAGCTATCGTGTAGGGCAATGGCTGAGGGCTATGGCTATGGCGGAGGGGTAGGGGATAGGGCTATGGCTGTGAAGTAGGGTTATGGCTATGGTGTAGGGCTATGGTGTAGGATAATAGCTAGGGCTATGGGTAGTACCATGGCATATGGGTATGGCTGCTCTGGCCATGGGTTAGAGCTATGGCTTAGGGCTATGGCTTAAGGCTATGGGTACAGTTTAGGGCTATAGGTACAGTTTAGGATTATGGCGTAGGATTCTGGCTATGGCTATGCTGTGGTGTTACAGCTATGGGGTAGGTTTATGGCATAGGGCTATGGGTGTGCTATAGGGTTATGGCTATGGTCATGGTGTAGGGCTATGGCTATGGGTAGAGCTATTGCTTAGGTTATTGCCATGGCTGAGGTGTATGGATTAAGGCAGTGGGTATAGCTTAGGGCTATAGGTATAGCTTAGTGCTATGCCTGAGGGCCATGGCTATGGGTATGGCTATGGTTTATGGCTATTGCTATGGCTTATTGCTATGGCTTAGAGGCTATGGCTTAGGGGTAGGGGCTATGGCTTAGGGGCTATGACATTGGTCTATGGCTATGGCTATGGCTTAGGGGCTATGGTTTAGGGGCTATGTCTTTGGCTATGGCTATGGCTACAGCTTAGGGTCTACGGTACAGCTTAGGGCCTACGTTTAGGGGCCATGTCTAGCAGTAGGGGCTATGAGTAGGGGCTACAGCTATTGGCTAGGGGCTAGGGGCCAGGTCCAGGGGTTACGGCATAGGGCTAGGTGATAGGGGCTAGGAGATAGGGGCTAGTGCCTCCTGCAGGGACATGGCTTAGGGTTAGTGTTTAGTGTTAGGGCTATGGCTATGGCTATGGCTATGGCTATGGCTATGGTTTAGGAGTTTGGGTATGGCTTAGGTGTATGGCTTAGGTGTACAGGTATGGTTTAGAGTTATTGGTTATGGCTTAGGGCTATGGGTATGGTTTTGGCCTATGGGTATGGCTATGGTTGAGGGTATGGCTATGCGTTAGGGGTATGGCTATGGCTATGTCTAGGGCTGTGTGTCTAGGGCTGTGTGTCTAGGGGTATGTCTATGTCTAGGGTTAATTCTAGTGTTAATGCTATGGGGTAGGGTATGGCTATGGCATAGGGCTCTTGTTCTTGCTATAGCATAGGGATATGGCTCTGACATAGGGTTAGGGCTATGGTGTAGGGCTATGACCATGGCAATGTCGTAGGGGTACCATCTGGCTATGGCTTAGGGCTATGGCTTAGGGCTATTGCTATGGTTTATGGGTATGGTGTAGGGCTGTGGCTATGGCTAGGGTGTAGGGCTATAGCTAGGGCATAGGGCTATTGCTATGTTCTAGGATTGTGGCTGTGGCATAGGGTTATGGCAAAGGGCTATGCCTAAGGCTAGGGTGTAGGGCTCTGGCTCTGGCTATGGCTAGGGTGTAGGACTGTGTTGTAGGGTAATGGCTATGGCTATGGCTATGGCGTAGGGCTATGGTTATGGCGTAGGGATATGGCTCTGCCGTAGGGTTATGGTTATGGTGCAGGGCTATTGCGTAGGGCAATGGCTATGGGTATGGCTAAGGGGTATGGCTTAGGATTATGGCTATGGCTATGGCTTATGGCTGTGGGTATGGCTAAGGCTATAGCTTAGGGGTATGGTGTAGGGGTTAGAAGCTGTGGCTTATGTGTTGGGTTCTATGGCTTAGGCGCTATGGCTATGGCTAGGGGCTATAGCTAAGGGGCTACGTCTATGGCTAAGGTGCTGTGGCTATGGCTAAGGGGCTGGGAATGGGGCCTGTGCTGGGGCCAGGC
This sequence comes from Desmodus rotundus, assembly GCF_022682495.2. Classification (NCBI taxonomy): domain Eukaryota; kingdom Metazoa; phylum Chordata; class Mammalia; order Chiroptera; family Phyllostomidae; genus Desmodus; species Desmodus rotundus. The sequence goes on from NW_026527191.1 coordinate 150,741, forward strand.
CTAGGGCCAGGGCTAGGGTTTGTGTTAGGGTTGTGGTTCGGGCTGGGGTTTTTGTTTGGGCTAGGGTTCGTGTTTTGGATAGGGTTCAGGTTTGGCATAGGGTTCATGTTTGGGTTCGTGTTAGGATTTGGGTTCATGTTCTAGGTAGGGTTCCTGCTCTGGCTAGGGTTCGTGTTTTGGTTAGGGTTTGTGTTTGTGTTTGGACTAGTGCTAGGGCTAGGGCTAGGGCTTAGGGCTATGGGTATGGCAATGGCTTAGGGCTATGGCTAGGGCTAGGGCTAGGGGTATGGGTATGGCAGAGAGCTATGGTGGAGCAGTATGGCTATGGCTATGTCTAGGGCTATATGTCTAGGGGTATGTCTATTTCTAGGGCTATGTTTAGGGTTAGGGCTATGGTGTAGGGTATGGCTGTGGCATAGGGCTCTTGTGGGTATGGTATAGGGATATGGCTGTGATGTGGCATTAGGGCTATGCCATAGGGCTAATGCGTAGGGCTATTGCTATGGGTAAGTTATAGGGCTATGGATATGGCGATGGCATAGGGCTATGGCTATGGCCATGGCAATGTCGTAGGGATTAGGAATATGGTTATGGCTTAGGGGTATGACTTAGGGCTATTGCTACGTTGTAGGGGTATGGCGTAGGGCTTTGGATAGGGCGTCGATCTATGGCTACTGCGTAGGGGTATGGCTAGTGCTAAGGCAAGTGCGTAGAGGAATGGCTAGGGTTAAACCTAGGGTGCAAGGTTGTGGCTATGTTGTGGGGCTATGGTGTAGGGGTATGGTGCAGGGGTATGGCTATGGCTAGGGTGTAGGGCTATGGCTATGTTCTAGGGCTGTGGCTATGGCATAGGGGTATGGTCTAGGGTTATGATTATGGCTAGGGCATAGAGCTATGGCTATGGTGTAGGGCAATGGTTAGGATTATGGCTAGGATGTAGGGTTATGGCTATGTTGTAGGGCCATGGCTATGGTGTAGGGGTATGGCTTAGGGCTATGCCTATGGGCAGGGTATAGGACTATGTTGTAGGGTTATGGCTATGGCTATGACTATGGCGTAGGGCTATGGCTATGGCTAGGATTGAGGGGTATTGCTTAGGATTATGGCTATGGCTTAGGACTGTGGCTGTGGCTAATGGCTATGGTTATGGCTTATGGCTATGTCTTGGGGGTATGGTAGGGCTATGCCTATGGATTAGGGCTATGGGTATGGTTTATTGCTATGGCTTAAGGACTATGGCCTAGGTGTTAGAGGCTATTGGTTAGGGGCTATGGCTTAGGGGGTATGGCTAGGGCTACAGCTTAGGGTCTACAGCTACAGCTGAGGGGCTGTGGTGACACCTATGGCTCTGGGGTACAGTTAGGAGCTTGGGGCTACTGCTAGGGGCTAGGGGTCAGGGGCCAGGGCCAGGGGTTAGGGCACAGGGCTAGGTGCTAGGGGCTAGGAGATAGGGGCTAGTGGCAGGCCCAGGGCCAGGGCTTAGGGTTAGTGTAGGGTTGTTTAGTGTTAGTGTTAGGGTTTCATGTTAGTGTTTAGTGTTTAGTGTTTAGTGTTAGGGCTATGGCTTAGGGCTATGGGTATGGCTTATTGTTATGGCTTAGGGGCTACGGCTTAGGTGCTAGGGGCTATGACCTAGGGGTAGGTGCTATGGTTTATGGGTTAGAGGGTATGGATTAGGGGCTAGGGGCTATGGCTTAGGGGTTAGGGGCTATGGCTTAGGGATTAGAGGCTATGGCTTAGGGGCTATGCCTTATGGGCTAGGGGCCATTGAAGCAGATCCCGGCCCACAGGATCCGGTGTTGTGGGTGCAGTATACAAATATACACAGAGTACAGAAATCCTGTGGAGGAAAAGGGATGGCATGGCCACCCTCTAAGCGAGAGAGGGTGAGAGGGGTAGAGAGAGCCCCAGAGAGGGGGCCGATCCCCGCCTGGACAGGCTTTTATTGTTTTTCTGGGCACATTACATGGAGGATGGTCCTCATTTACTATGCACAGGTTCACCTCAGGTGATTACCTTTTAAGGACCACAAAGGACAGAATACTGTTAATGACTTCACAGAGAAGGATGTTACAGCTTGAGGGGGAAACTGGTCCCGCTCCATACTTGGGTGGTTTAGCACAGACATTAGGAAGTTAAAGATACTCAGTACACATTTGCTGCCTCATGGTGAGGGAGTTTTAGCAAGAGCAAGTCTTGTAGCAGTCTAGGTACAATGCAGGCTTGATTTCCCACTGGAGATCCTATCCATGGATGTGGGTCCTACCCGCCAACCTCGCTCCCCACTGGCTTTTCCGAGTGGGAGCTGAGCCACATTTCCCACGTGTAGAAAAGTTCCCCACAGGCTATGGCTTAGGGTCTGTGGCTTAGGGGCTATGGCTTAGGGGCTATGGCTATGGCTAGGGGCTATGGGTTAGGGGCTAGGGCTCAGGGCACGGATTTAGGGCACAGGGTTTGTGGGCTAGGGCTTAGGGAAGAGGACTTAGGGCATAGGGCTACATGCTAGGGACTAGGAGATAGAGGCTAGTGCCAGGGACAGGGCCATGGCTCAGGGTTAGTGTTAGGGTTCAGCGTTAGTGTTAGGGTTTAGTGTTAGTGTTTAGTATTTAGTGTTATGGCTATGGCTCTGGCTCTGGCTTAGGGCTCTTGCTTAGGGATATGGCTATGGGTTATGGCTATGTCCTAGGTCTATGGCTAGGGGTAGGGCTATGGCTTAGGGCTATGGGTATGGCTTAGGGGTATGGTTCAGGGCTATGGCTATGAGTATGGTTTAGGGCTATGGGTATGGCTTATTACTATGGCCTAGGGGCTAATGCTTAGGTGTCAGAGGTTATGGATTAGGGGCTAGCGGCTATGGCTTAGGGGTTATGGCTATGGCTATGGCTACAGCTTAGTGGATATGGGTTAGGGGCTATGGCTATGTCTCAGGGGCTAGGGGCCAGTGTCAGGGGTTAGGGAACAGGGCTTGGATGCTAGGAGCCAAGAGATAGAGGCTAGTGCCCAGTCCAGGTCCTTGACTGAGGGTTAGTGATAGGGTTTAGTGTTTACTGTTAGGCCTGTGGCTATGTCTATGGCTATGGCTATGGCTATGGCTTAGGGCGATGGCTAGGGCTAGAGCTATGGGTATGGCTGAGATCTATGGCTGAGGGCTATGGCTGAGGGCTCTGTCTAGGGCTATGTGTAGGGCTATGTCTAGGGTAAGGGCTATGCTTAGGGTTACAGCTATTGTGTAGGGCTACAGCTATGGCATAGGGTTATGGGTATGGCTATGGCGTAGGGCTTTGGCTTAGGGCTTTTGCTAAGGCTGGGGGTATGGCTATGGTGTAGGGCTATTGTGTAGGGCAATGGCTAGGGCTATGGCATAGGGCAATGGCTAGGGCTACAGCTACGGCAATGTCGTAGGGCTACGGCTATGACTGTGGCTATGGGTTAGGGCTACAGCTTAGGGCTATTGTTATGGCTGAGGGTATGGTGTAGGGCTATGGGTATGGCTCAAGGCTATAGGTACAGCTTAGGGCTATGTCTAGGGCCATGTCTAGGGTTAGGGCTATGTCTAGTGTTATGTCTATGGCTGAGGGCTATGGTGTAGGGTACGGCTATAGCATAGGGCTATGGCTATGGTTTATGGCTGTGGGTAGGACTAGGGCTATGGGTATGGTGAGAGCTGTGGCTCAGTGGTATGGCTATGAGTATGTGTAGGGCTATGTCTAGGGCTGGGGCTAGGGGTTGGTGCGAGGGTTAGGGTTAGGGTTTACTGTTAGGGTTTAGTGTTAGTGTTTAGTGTTTTGTGTTATTGTTTATTGTTGGTGCTATGGGTATGGCTTAGGGCTATGGGTATGGGTTATTATGGGTATGGGTATGGGTATGGGTAGGGGCTTTGGCTTAGGAGCTATGTCTTAGGGGCTAGGGGCTTTGGCTTAGGGTCTATGGCTTATGGGCTGTGCCCTGGTGGCCTATGGCTATGGGTATGGTTATGGCTATGGCTTAGGGGCTATGGCTACAGGTTAGGGGCTATAGCTAGGGTCTAGGGGCTATGGACCAGGGCCAGGGATTAGTGCTCAGGGCTAGGCGCTAGGGGCTAGGAGATATGGCCTAGTTCCAGGGCCAGGGCCATGGCTTGGGGTTAGTAGTCGGGTTTAGTGTTAGGGTTTAGTGTGTAGTGTTAGGTCTATGGCTATGGCTTAGGAGTATGGGTATGGCTTAGGGCTATGGCTTAGGACTATGGGTATGGCTTAGGGGTATGGGTATGGCTGAGAGCTATGGCTGAGGGCTATGGGTATGGCTATGGCTATGGCTATGACTAGGACTATATGCGTAGGGCTATGCCTACGTCTTGGGGCATGTCTAGGGCTATGTCTAGGGTTAGGGCTATGTCTAGGGTTAGTGCTACATTGTACGGCTATGCCTATGGCATAGGGCAATGGCTATGGCTATGGTTATGTGAAATGCATAGGGTTATGGCCATGGCCATCGCTATGGCTGGGCTATGGCTATGGTGTAGGGGTATGGCTATGGCATAGAGTTATGGCTGTGCTGGAGGGTTATGGCTATGGCATAGGGCAATGGCTAGTGCTAGGGCTAGGGCATAGGTGTATGGCTATGGTTATGGTGTAGGGGTATGGCTATGCCTAGGGCTATGACTATGGCTATGGCTGAGGGCTATGGCTGAGGGCTATGGCTAAGGGGTATGGTATGGGTTAGGGCTACGGTGTAGGGCAATGGCTGAGGGCTATGACTATGGCGGAGGGCTGTGGCGTAGGGCTATGGCTGTGCAGTAGGGTCATGGGTATGGTGTAGGGTTGTGGCATAGGGCTATGGTGTAGGATAATGGCTAGGGGTATGGGTAGTACCATGGCATATGGGTATGGCTATGGGCATGGGTTAGAGCTATGGCTTAGTGCTATGGCCTAAGGCTATGGGTACAGTTTAGGATTATAGGTACATCTTAGGATTATGGTGTAGGACTCTGGCTCTGGCTATGCTGTGGGGTTACGGCTATAGGGTAGGTTTATGGCATAGGGCTATGGGTGTGCTATAGGGTCATGGCTATGGCCATGGTGTAGGGCTATGGCTGTGGGTAGAGCTATGGCTTAGGGTATTGCTATGGCTGCGGTCTATGGTTTAGGGTAGTGGGTACAGCTTAGGGCTATAGGTACGGCTTAGTGCTATGGCTCAGGGCCATGTCTATGGGTATGGCTATGGTTTTTGGCTATTGCTATGGCTTATTGCTATGGCTTATTGCTATGGCTTAGGGGTAGGGGCTATGGCTTAGGGGCTATGACATTGTTCTATGGCTATGGCTATGGCTACGGCTTAGGGGCTACAGGTTAGGGTCTATGGTACAGCCTAGGGGCTACAGTTAGGTGCCATGTCTATGGGTAGGGGCTATGAGTAGGGGCTACAGCTAGTGGCTAGGGGCCAGGGGCCAGGTCCAGGGGTTATGGCATAGGGCTAGGTGGTAGGGGCTAGGTGGTAGGGGCTAGTGCCTCTTGCAGGGACATGGCTAGGGTTAGTGTTTAGTGTTAGGGCTATGGCTATGGCTATGGCTATGGCTATGGTTATGGCTATGGTTTAGGGGTTTGGGTATGGCTTAGGTGTATGGCTTAGGTGTACAGGTATGTTTTAGAGCTATTGGTTATGGCTTAGGGCTATGTGTTTGGTTTTAGGCTATGGGTATGGCTATGGCTATGACTATCTAGGGCTATATGTCTAGGGTTGTGTGTCTAGGGGTATGTCTATGTCTAGGGTTAATTGTAGTGTTAATGCTATGGCGTAGGGTATGGCTATGGTATAGGGCTCTTGTTCTGGCTATGTCATAGGGATATGGCTCTGATGTAGGGTTAGGGCTATGGTGTAGGGCTATGGCGTAGGTATACGGCCATGGCAATGTCACAGGGGTATGACTTGGCTATGGCTTAGGGCTATGGCTTAGGGCTATTGCTATGGTTCAGGGGTATGGCGTAGGGCTGTGGCTAGGGTGTCAGTCTATGGCTATGGCGTAGGGGAATGGGTAGGGCTAAGGCAAGGTTGTAGAGCTATGGCTAGGGCTAAGGTTAGGGCCCAGGGTTATGGCTATGTTGTAGGGCTATGGCATAGGGGTATGGCATAGGGCTATGGGTATGCTGTAGGGCTATGGCTATGGCTAGAGCGTCGGGCTATGGCTAGGTTGTAGGTCTATGGCATAGGGGTGTGTTGTAGTGTCATGGCTATGTTGTAGGGATATGGCTATAGCTATGGCTATGGTGTAGGGCTATAGGTAGGGCATAGGGCTGTTGCTGTGTTGTAGGGTTGTGGCTGTGGCATAGGGTTATGGCAAAGGGCTATGCCTAAGGCTAGGGTGTAGGGCTCTGGCTCTGGCTCTGGCTAGGGTGTAGGACTGTGTTGTAGGGTAATGGCTAGGGCTATGGCTATGGTGTAGGGTATGGCTATGGGTATGGCTTAAGATTATGGCTACGGCTATGGCTTATGGCTGTGGGTATGGTGTAGGGGTTAGAAGCTGTGGCTTAGGTGCTGGGTTCTATGGCTTAGGGTCTATGGCTATGTCTAGGGGTTACAGCTAAGGGGCTACGTCTATGGCTAAGGGGCTACGTCTAGGGCTATGGTGCTGCAGCTACGGCTAAGGGGCTAGGAATGGGGCCTGTGCCGGGGTCAGGGCCACGGCCAGGGCTAGGGCTAGGGCTAAGGTTCTTGTTAGGGTTATGGTTTGGGCTGGGGTTTTTGTTTGGGCTAAGGTTTGTGTTTTGGATAGGGTTCAGGTTTGGCATAGGGTTCATGTTTGGGTTCGTTTTAGTATTTGGGTTCATGTTCTATCTAGGGTTCCTGCTCTGGCTAGGGTTCATGTTCTGGTTAGGGTTTGTGTTCGTGTTTGGACTAGTGCTAGGGCTAGGGCTATGGGTACGGCAGAGAGCTATGGTGGAGCAGTATGGCTATGGCTATGTCTAGGGGTATGTCTATTTGTAGGGCTATGTCTAGGGTTATGGCTATGGCGTAGTGTATGGCTATGGCATAGGGCTCTTGTGGGTATGGTATAGGGATACAGCTGTGATGTGGGGTTAGGGCTATGCCATAGGGCTAATGCGTAGGGCTATGGAGTAGGTGAATGGCTAGGGCTATTGCTATGGGTAAGTTATAGTGCTATGGATATGGCAATGGCATAGGGCTACGGCCATGGGAATGTCGTAGGGGTTAGGACTATGGCTATGGCTTAGGTTTATGGCTTATGGCTATCGCTATGGCGTAGGGGTATGGTGTAGGGCTGTGGCTAGGGCGTCGATCTATGGCTACGGGTAGGGGTATGGCTAGTGCTAAGGCAAGGGCGTAGAGGTATGGCTAGGGACAAAGGTAGGGCACAGGGTTTTGGCTATGTTGTGGGGCTATGGCGTAGGGGTATGGTGCAGGGGTATGGCTATGGCTAGGGTGTAGGGCTATGGCTATGTTCTAGGGCTGTGGCTATGGCATAGGGGTATGGCGTAGGGCTATGACTATGGCTAGGGCATAGGGCTATGTCTGTGGTGTAGGGCAATGGCTAGGATTATGGCTAGGGTATAGTGTTATGGCTATGTTGCAGGGCCATGTCTATGGTGTAGGGGTATGGCTTAGGGCTATGCCTATGGGTAGGGTGTAGGACTATGTTGTAGGGTAATGGCTATGGCTATGGCTAGAGCTATGGGGTAGGGTTATGGCTATGGCTATGACTATGGCGTAGGGCTATGGCTATGGCTAGGATTGAGGGGTATTGCTTAGGATTATAGCTATGGCTTTGGCTAGGATTGAGGGGTATTGCTTAGGATTATGGCTATGGCTTAGGACTGTGGCTGTGGCTTATGGCTATGGTTATGGCTTATGGCTATGTCTCGGGGTATGGTATGGCTATGCCTATGGATTAGGGCTATGGGTATGGCTTATTGCTATGGCTTAAGGACTATGGCCTAGGTGTTAGAGGCTATTGGTTAGGGGCTATGGCTTAGGGGGTATGGCTAGGGCTACAGCTTAGGGTCTACAGCTACAGCTGAGGGGCTGTGGTGACACCTATGGCTATGGGGTACAGTTAGGAGCTTGGGGCTACTGCCGGGGGTTAGGGTACAGGGGTTGGGGGGCTAGGGCTTAGGGAACAGGACTTATGTCACAGGGCTAGGTTCTGGCGACTAGGTGATAGGGGCTGGTACCAGGGCCAGGACCATGGCTTAGGGTTAGTGTTTAGTGTTTAGTGTTAGGGCTATGGCCAAGGTTATGGCTATGGGTATGGCTATGGCTTATGTGTTTTGGGTATGGTTTAGGGATATGGCTTGCGGCTTAGGTTTAGGGCTATGCCTTAGGGCTATGGGTATGGCTATGGCTTAGGGGTATGGGTATGGCTATGTGCATGGCTATGGCTTAGGGGTATGGGTATGGCTTAGGGCTATGGGTATGGCTGTGACTTAGGGCTATGTTTTAGGACTATGGGTATGGCTATGGCTATGGCTATGGGTATGGCTGAGAGCTATGGCTTAGGGGTATGGGTATGGCTTAGCGCTATGGGTATGGCTGTGGCTTAGGGCTATGTTTTAGGACTATGGGTATGGCTATGGCTATGGGTATGGCTGAGAGCTATGGCTGAGGGCTATGGCTATGTGTATGTGTATGGATATGGCTATGCCTATGTCTATGTCTACGGGTATGTGTAGGGTTAGGGCTATGTGTAGGATTAGGGCTAATTCTATGGTCAGGGCTATGGTGTAGGGCTATGGCTATGGCATAGGGCTATGGATATAGAGATGGCTATGGCGTAGGCCTGTGGTGTAGGCCTATGGCATAGGGCAATGGCTATGGCTAGGGCTGGGCTATAGCGTAAGGCTACGGGTATGGGAATGTTGTAGGGCTACGGCTACGGCTATGGCTGACGGCTATGGGTTAAAGCTATGGCTATGGCTTAGTGCTGTGGGTGGTGGTCTGGCTATGGCTCAGGGGTATGGCTCATGGACATGGCTCAGAGCTATGGCTATGGCTAAAAGTTAGGGACATGGGTATGAGTTAGGGCTATGGCTTAAGGGTATAGATTAGGGGTATGGCACTGGGGTTAGAAGTTATGGCTTAGGGGCTAGGTTCTACAGTTAGGGGCTGTTTTTTACAGGTTATGGCTTAGGGGCTATCACTATGGCTATGACTTATAGGCTTTGGCTTAGGGGCTACTAGTACGGATAGGGGTTACAGCTACGGGTGGGGCTAGGGCCAGGGGTAGGAGTAGGGTGTGGGCCGGGGCCATGTCCGGGGTCAGCGGTCATGGGTCATGGGTGAGGGACAAGGCCAGGGGTAGGGTTCCTGTTAGGGCTAGGACTAGGTATCGTGTTCATGCTAGGTCTAGGGTTCGTGTTCTGGTTAGGGTTGCTGTTCTGGTTAGGGTTGGTGTTCTGGTTAGGGTTCATGTTCGTGTTCGTGTTATGGCTAGGGCTAGGGCTTAGGGGTATGGGTATGGCTATGGGTTATGGCTATGGCTATGGCTTAGGGCTATGGGTATGGGTATGGCTTAGGGCTATGGCTAGGGATAGGGATAGGGCTAGGGTTATGGGTATGGCTGAGAGCTATGGCTGAGCATGATGGCTATGGCCATGTCTAGGGGTATCTGTCTAGGGGTATGTCTATTTAGGGCTATGTCTAGGGCTGGGGCTGGGGCTGGGGATAGTGTGACGGCAATGGCGAGGGTTAGGATTAGGGTTTAGTGTTATGGTTTAGTGTTTAGTGCTAGGGTTTAGTTTTAGTGTTAGGGTTTAGTGTTAGTCTTTAGTGATTAGTGTCAGTGCTAGGGCTATGGCTATGGCTTAGGGTTTTGGTATGGCTTAGGGGTCTGGCTATGGCTATGGCTATGGCTATGGCTATGGCTGTCCAGGGTAAGGGCTAGGGTTAGGGCTATGGGTATGGCTTAGGGCTATGGCTCAGGGCTATGGCTTAGGGTCATGGCTATGGCTATAGCTATGCCTTAGGTGCTAGGGGCTATGGCGTAGTTATCAGGATGTATGGCTTATGGGCTATTGCTTACGGGCTATGGCTTAGGGGTTATAGCTATGGCTATGGCTACAGCTTAGGGGTATGGCTTAGGGGCTATGGGTACAGCTTAGGGGCTACAGCTATGGCTATGGCTAGGGGCTATGGCTAGGGTCTAGTGGCTAGAGGTTAGGGGCTAGATTCCAGGGACCTGGGCCAGGGGTTAGGGTACAGGGGTTCTGGGTAGGGTTTAGGGAATAGGGCTTAGGGCACAGGGCTAGGTGGTAGGGGCTAGAGATAGGGGCTAGTGTCAGGGCTAGGGCCATGGCTTAGGGTTAGTGTTAGGGTTTAGTGTTAGAGTTTAGTGTATAGTGCTAGGGATATGGCTATGGTATGGCTATGGCTTAGGGGTATGGGTATGGCTTAGGGCTATGGTTTAGGAGTATGGGTATGGCTTAGGGCTATGGCTTAGGTGTTTGGCTGTTGCCTAGGGGTATACCCTAGGGCCATGGGCATGACTTAGGGCTGTGGGTGTGGCTATGGCTTAGGGCTGTGGGTATGGCTTATTGGTATCTCTTATGGGCTATGGCTATGGCTACGACTACAGCTTAGGGGCTATGGCTTAAGGGCTATGGCTATGGCTATGGCTAGGGGGTAGGGGGTATATCTAGGAGCCACAGATAGGGTCTAGGGTTAGGGGATAGGGGCCAGGGCTAGGTGTTAGGGCACAGGGCTAGGTGCTAGGGGCTAGGATATAGGGGCTATTGCAAGGTCCAGGGTTATGGCTTAAGGGTAGTGTTATGGTTTAGTGTTAGGGTGTAGTGTTATTTTTAGTGTTTAGTGTAAGTTTTTAGTGTTAGCGCTATGGCTATGGCTTATTGCAATGGTTTACGAGCTATGGTTTAGGGGTTAGAGGCTCTGGCTTAGGGGCTATGGGTTACAGGTTTTGCCTTATGGGGGTTATGGGTGTGGATACGGCTACAGCTAGGGGTATTGGCTAGGGGCTATGGCTAGGGGCTACGGGTAGGGGTTGGTGGTAAGGGTTAGGGGCTAGGGGTTAGGGGCGAGGGCCAGAGGTTAGGGCACATGTTTTGGGGGCTAGGGTTTAGGGAACATGGCTTAGGGCACAGGGCTATGTGATAGGGGCTAGTGTCTCGTGCATGGCCATGCCTTAGGGTTATTGTTAGTGTTTAGTGTTAGGGTTTAGTGTTAGTGTTTAGTGTTTATTGTTAGGGCTATTGGTATGGCTATGGCTATGGTTATGGCTATGGCTTAGGGGTGTGGGTGAGGGTTAGGGGTATTGCTTAGGGACATGGCTTAGGGATATGTGTATGGTTTAGGGTTATGGCTATGGATATATGTAGGGCTATGTGTTTAGGGTTAGGGCTATGTCTAGTGTTAGGGCTATGGCGTAAGGTATGGATATGGCTAGGGGTATGGTGTAGGTGAATGGCTATGGGTATGTCTAAGGTGTATGGCTATGGATATTGCTATGGTGTAGGGCTATGGCTATTGAAATGTCATAGGGGTAAGGCTATGGATATGGCTTAGGGTTATTGTTATTGCTGAGGCCTATGGCTTAGGGCAATGGGTACAGCTTAGGGCTATAGGTACAACTTAGGGCTATGGCTCAGGGCTACGGCTATGGGTGTGGCTATGGTTTAGGTCTATTGCTATGGCCTAGGGCTATGGCTATGGCTATGGTTATGGCTCCAGCTTAGGAGCTACGGCTTAGGGGCAATGGCTACGGCCTGGATAGGAGCTAAAGCTTAGGGGGTATGGCTACAGTTTAGGGGCTATGGCTAGGGGCTATGGTTAGGGGCTATGTGTAGGGGAAGGGGCTATGGCTAGGGGCTATAGCTAGCAGTTAGGGGATAGGAGTTAGGTGCTAGGGGCTAGGGGCCAGGGCCAGGGGTTAGGGCACGGGGCTAGGTGGTAGGGGCTAGGAGATAGGGGCTAGGAGATAGGGCCTAGTGCCTTGTGGAGGGCCATGGCTTAGGGTTAGTGTCCAGTGTTAGGGCCTAGTGTTAAGTGTTAGGGCTATGGCTGTGGCTATGGCTATGGGTATGGCTGTGGCTTAGGGCCATGTTTTAGGGCTGTGGGTATTGCTATGGGCATGGCTATGCCTATGGCTATGGCTATGGCTAGGGCTATGTGTATGGCTGAGAGCTATGGCTGAGGGCTACGGGTATGGCTATGGATATGGCTATGACTAGGACTATATGTGTAGGGCTATGCCTATGTCTAGGTGCATGTCTAGGGCTATGTCTAGGGTTAGGGCTATGTCTTGGGTTAGTGATATGGCGTATGGCTAGGGCTAGGCATAGGGATATGGCTATGCCTATGGCATAGGTTAATGGCTATGGCTATGGCTATGTAAAATGCATAGGGTTATCGTAATGGCCATGGCTATGGCATAGGGTCTGGCTACGGTGTATGGCTATGGCATAGGGCAATGGCTAGTGCTAGGGCTAGGGCATAGGTGTATGGCTATGGCTATGGGTAAGGGCTATGGCTTAGGGCTATTGCTATGGCTGAGGGCTATGGCTTATGGGTATGGTATGGGTTAGGGCTACAGTGTAGGGCAATGGCGGAGGGCTATGACTATGGTGGAGGGCTGTGGCGTAGGGCTATGGCTGTGCAGTAGGGTCATGGGTATGGTATAGGGTTGTGGCTTAGGGCTATGGTGTAGGAAAATGGCTAGGGCTATGGGTAGTACCATGGCATAGGGGTATGGTTATGGCCATTGGTTAGAGCTATGGCTTAGGGCTATGGCTTTAGGTTATGGGTACAGTTTAAGGCTATAGGTACAGCTTAGGATTATGGCGTAGGACTCTGGGTATGGCTATGCTGTGGGGTTACGGCTATGGGGTAGGTTTATGGAATAGGGCTATGGGTGTGCTATAGGGTTATGGCTATGGCCATGGCTTAGGGCTATGGCTATGGGTAGAGCTATGGCTTAGGTTATTGCCATGGCTGAGGTCTACGGCTTAAGGCAGTGGGTATAGCTTAGGGCTATAGGTACAGCTTAGTGCTATGGCTCAGGGCCATGGCTATGGGTATGGCTATGGTTTATGGCTTTTGCTATGGCTTACTGCTATGGCTTAGGGGCTATGGCTTAGGGATAGGGGCTATGGCTTAGGGGCTATGCCATTGGTCTATGGCTATGGCTATGGCTATGGCTATGGCTTGGGGCTACGGTTTAGGGGCTATGGCTATGGCTACGGCTTAGGGGCTACAGCTTAGGGTCTACCGTACAGCTTAGGGGCTACGGTTAGGGGTCATGTCTAGGGGTAGGGGCTATGAGTAGGGGCTACAGGTAGCGGCTATGGTCTAGGGGCTAGGGGCCAGGTCCAGCGTTTACGGCATAGGGCTAGGTGGTAGGGGCTAGGAGATAGGGGCTAGTGGCAGGGCCAGGGTTATGGCTTAAGGGTAGTGTTAGGTTTTAGTGGTTGGGTTTAGTATTAGTGTTAGTGTTAGGGTTTAGTGTTAGTGTTTGGTGTTAGTGCTATGGTATGGCTTATTGCTATGGGTTAGGAGCTATGGCTTAGGAGTTAGAGGCTATGGCTTGGGGTTAGGGGCTATGGCTTACAGGCTATGGCTTACAGGCTATGACTTAGGGGCTATGGCTGTGGCTACAGCTACAGCTAGGGCTAGGGGCTATGGCTAGGGGCTATGGCTAGGGGCTTGGTGCCAAGGGTTAGGGGCTAGGGGTTAGGGGCGAGGGCTAGAGGTTAGGGCACATGGTTTGGTGGCTAGGGCTTAGGGAAGAGGACTTATGGCACAGGGCTAGGTTCTGGGGACTAGGAGATAGGGGCTAGTATCAGGGCCAGGGCCATGGTTTAGGGTTAGTGTTTAGCGTTAGGGCTATGGCCAAGGGTATGGTTATGGGTATGGCTATGGCTTATGGGTTTTGGGTATGGCTTAGGGCAATGGCTTAAGGGTATGGGTATGGCTTAGGGCAATGGGTATGGCTTAGGTGTATGGGTATTGCTCTGGCTTAGGGCTATGGCTTAGGGCTATGGGTATGGTTATGGCTATGGCTATGGCTTAGGGTTAGGGGTATGAGTAGGGCTGAGGATATGGGTATGCCTGAGAACTATGGCTGAGGGCTATGGGTATGGATATGGCTATGAATAGAGGTATATGTATAGGGCTATGTCTATGTCTGGGGGCATGTCTAGGGCTACGTCTAGGGTTAGGGGTATGTCTAGGGTTAGTGCTATGGTGTAGGGCTAGGGCTATGGCATAGGGTTATGGCTATGGTGCATGTCTATGGCTATGGCGTAGGCAACGGTATGGTGTAGAGCTATGGCTGTGCCATAGGGTTATGCTATGCCTGGGTGTATGGTGCAAGGCTATGGCTACAGCTATGGCATATGGCTGTGTGTATGGGTTAGAGCTATGGTGTAGGGCAATGGCTGAGGGCTATGGCTATGGCGGGGGGGTAGGGGATAGGGCTATGGCTGTGAAGTAGGGTTATGGCTATGGTGTAGCGCTATGGTGTAGGATAATGGCTAGGGCTATGGTTAGGACCATGGCATAGGGGTCTTGCTATGGCCATGGTGTAGGGCTATGGCTATGGCCATGGGTTAGAGCTATGCCTTAGGGCTATGGTCTAGGACTATGGCTTAAGGGTATGGGTACAGTTTAGGGTTATAGGTACAGCTTATGGCTATGGCATAGGACTGTGGCTATGGCTATGCAGTGCGGTTATGGCTATGGCGTAGGTCTATGACATAGGGCTATGGTTGTGCTATAGGGTTATGGCCATGGCTATGGGTATGGCTATGGCTATGGGTTAGAGCTATGGCTTAGGGCTATTGCCATGGCTGAGGTCTATGGCTTAGGGCAATGGGTACATCTAGGGCTATAGGTACAGCTTTAGGCTATGGCTCAGGGCTATGGCTATGGGTTATTGCTGTGGTTTAGGGACTATGGCTTAGGTGTAGGGCCTATGGCTTAGGGGCTATGGCTTAGGTCTATGGTTATGGCTATGGCTATGTCTATGGCTACGGGTACAGTTTAGGGGCTCTGGCTTAGGGGCTATGGCCAGAGTTACGGCTAGGGGCTATAGCTTAGGGGCTACAGCTAGGGGCTATGTGTAGGGGTAGGGGCTATGTCTAGGGGCAGGGGCTATGGCTAGGGGTTACAGCTAGTGGCTAGGAAATAGGGGTTAGGGGCTAGGGGACAGGGCCAGGGGTTAGGGCACAGGGCTAGGTGGTAGGTGCTAGGAGATAGGGGCTAGTGCCTCGTGGAGGACCATGGCTTAGGATTATTGTTAGTGTGCAGTGTTAGGGCTTACCGTTAAGTGTTAGGGCTATGGCTGTGGCTATGGCTATGGATATGGCTATTACTTAGCGTTATGGGTATGGCTTAGGGGTACAGGTGTGGCTTAGGGTTATTGGTTATGTCTATGGCTTTGGGCTATGGGTATCGTTTATGGGTATGGGTATGGCTGTGTTTTAGGGCTATGGCTATGGGTTAGGGCTATGGCTATGGCAATGGCTATATGTCTAGGGCTATATGTTTAGGGCTTTATGTCTAGGGGTATGGCTATGTCTAGTGTAAGGGCTATGGTATAGGGCTAATGCGTATGGCTATGGTGTAGGTGAATGGCTAGGGCTATCGCTATGGGTAAGTTATAGGGCTATGCATATAGCAATGGCACAGGGCTATGGCGATGGTCATGTCATAGGGGTATGACTATGGCTATGGCTTAGGGCTGTCGCTATGGCATAGGGGAGTGGCTAGGATGTTGATCTATGGCTAGGGCATAGGGCTATGACTATGTTGTAGGGCTGTGGCTGTGGCGTAGGGCTATGGTGTAGGGCTGTGGCATAGGTGAATGGCTATAGCTATGGCTAAGTCATAGGGCTATGGATATCACAATGGCTATGGCAATGTCATATGGGTATGGCTATGGCTATGGGTCAGGGTTATTGCTATGTCTGAGGCCTATGGCGTAGGAGCATGGGTAGGGCTTAGGCCTGTAGGTACAGTTTATGGCTATGGCTATTGTTAGGGTGCAGGGTTACTGGTATGTTGTAGGGCTATGGCTATGGTGTAGGTGTATAGCGTAGGGCTATGGCTAATGGTACGGCATAGGGCTATGCCTAGGGCATATGGCTACGGCTATGGCTATGGCTAGGGTGTAGGGCGATGGGTATGCCATAGGGTTATGGCTTTGGCTATGACTATGGAGTAGGGATATGTCTAGGGTGTATGACTATGAATATGGCTAGGGCTGTGACGTAGGGAATGAATATGGAAATGGCGGAGGGCTATGAATACGGCAATGGCCTATGGCTATTGCTATGGCTTAGTTCTTTGGCTTAGGGCTGTGGGTATGGCTCAGAGCTGTGGGTGTGGCTATGGGTTAGGCCTATGAGTAGTCCTAGGGCTATGGGTATGGCTGAGAGCTATGGCTGAGGGCTATGGCTGAGGGCTATGGGTATGGCTATTTATATGTCTATGAATAGGGCTACATGTGTAGGGCTATGTCTATGTGTAGGGTCATGTCTAGGGTTATGTCTAGGGTTAGGTCTATGCCTAGGGCTGGGGCTATGGCATAAGGTTATGGCTATGGCTATGGCTATGGCATAGGTCTATGGCTATGGTTTCGGGCTATGGCTATGGCAATGGTGTAGGGCTATTGCTATGGCACGGGGCTATGGCTATGGTGTAGGGCTATGGTTATGGCTTAGGGCTATAGCCTAGGGCTATTTGTGTGGCTGAGGGCTATGGGTTAGGGTCATGGGTTTGGGTTAGGGCTATGGTGTATGGCAATGGCGTAGGGCTATGGCTATGTGTATGGCATAGGGTTTTGGCTATGTCTATGGCAGAGGGGTATGGCTATGGCGGAAGGCTATGGCATAGGGCTATGGCTGTGCCGTATGGTTATGGCTATGGTGTAGGGCTATGGTGTATGATAATGGCTAGGGCTATGGTTAGGACCATTGCATAGGGGTATGGCTATGGCCATGGTGTAGGGTTATGACTATGGCCATGGGTTAGAGTTCTGTGTTAGGGCTATTGCTTAAGGTTATGGGTACAGTTTAGGGCTATAGGTACAGCTTAGGGCTGTGGTCAGGGCTATGGCTGTGGCTATGGCTATGGTTTAGGGCTATTGCTATGGCTTAGTGCTCTGGGTATGGCTTATTTCTATGGCTTAGGGGCTATGGCTTAGGGGTTAGAGGCTATGGCTTAGGGGTAGGGCCTATGACTTAGGGCTATGGCTATGGCTGTGGCTATGGATTAGGGGCTATGGCTATGGCTTTGGTTTAGGGGCTATGGATAAGGGGGTACGGGTACAACTTGGTGGCTACAGCTATGGCTAGGGGCTATGGCTAAGGGTCTATGGGTATACTAAGGGGCTACGGGTAGGGGCTAGGACTGGGATCTGGGCCAGGGTCAGGGCCAGGGCCAGGTCTAGGGTTTATGTTAGGTCTAGTGCTAGTGTTCATGTTATGGTCAGGGTCAGGGCTAGGGTTTTTTTTAGGGTTCGTGTTCGGGCTACGGTTCGTATTTGGGTTCAGGTTCTTGTTAGGGTTCGTGTTCGTGTTCGTGTTCGTGCTTGGGCTAGGGTTAGTGTTTGTGATAGGGTTAGGGTTTGTGTTCATGCTAGGGCTAGGGTGAGGGGTAGGGTGTAGGGTTATGGCTATGGCGTAGGGCTATGGCCATGGTGTAGAGCTATGGCTATGGATATGGTGTAGGTGTATGGCTGTGCAGTAGGGTTATGGCTATAACTCGGGGTATGGTGTAAGGGTATGGCTATGGCTGTGTCAATGGCATAGGGCTATGACTATGGCTATGGTGCAGGGCAATGGCTATTGTATAGGGCTATGGCTCTGCCTAGGGCTATGGCTATGGCTATGATGTAGGGCAATGGCTATTGTATAGGGCTATGGCTATGGCTTAGGGTTATTGAAATGGCTTAGGGCTATGGCTTATGGCTATGGGTATGGGTTGGGGCTATGGTATAGTGCTATGGCTATGGGTATGGTGTAGGGTTTTGTGTATGGGCATGGTGGAGGGCCATGAATAAGGCAGAGGGCTATGGCATAGGGCTATGGCTGTGTCGTAGGGTTATGGTTATGGTGTAGGGCTATGGAATAGGGCTATGGTGTAGGAGAATGTCTAGGGCTTTGGGTAGGACCATGGCATAGGGGTATGGCTATGGCCATGGTTTAGAGCTATGGCGTAGGGCTATGGTTTAGGGCTATGGCTTAAGGGTATGGGTAGAGTTTAGGGCTATAGGTACAGCTTAGGGGTATGGCGTAGGACTCTGGCTATTGGTATGCTGTGGGGTTACAGCTATGGTGTAGGTCTGTGGCGTAGGGCTATGGTTGTGCTATAGGGTTATGGCTATGGCATAGTTCAATGGTTAGGGGTATGACATAGGGCTATGCCTATGGCCATGGTGTAGGGCTATGGGTATGGTATGGGTTAGAGCTATGGCGTAGGGCTATTGCCTTGGCTGAGGTCTATGGCTTAGGGATAAGATTCAGGGACTAGGGGCTAGGGGCCAGGGCCAGGGGTTAGGGCACAGGGCTAGGTGGTAGGGGCTAGGAGATCGGGGCTAGGAGATAGGGGCTAGTGCCTGGTGGAGGGTCATGGCTTAGGATTAGTGTTAGTGTCCAGTGTTAAGGCTTAGTGTTAAGTGTTAGGGCTGTGGCTGTGGCTATGTCTAGGGGTATGGCTATGGCTTAGGGTTATGGGTATGGCTTAGGGGTATGGCTTATGGGTACAGGTATGGCTTAGGGTCATTGGTTATGTGTATGGTTTAGGGCTATGGCTATGGCTATGGCTATGGCTATGTCTATTACTATGTGTCTAGGGCTATATGTCTAGGGGTGTGTCTATGTGTAGGGCTATGTCTAGTGTTAGGGCTATGGCTATGGCTTAGGGCTCTTGTTCTGGTTATGGCATAGGGAGATTGCTGTGATGTAGGATTAGGGCTATGACGTAGGGCTAATGCGTAGGGCTATGGCGTAGGTGAATGGCTAGGGGTATCGCTATGGTTAAGTTATAGGACTATGGATATGGCAATGGCATAGGGCTACGGCCATGGCAATGTCGTAGGGATTAGGAATATGGTTATGGCTTAGGGGTATGGCTTAGGGCTATTGCTACGTTGTAGGGGTATGGCGTAGGGCTTTGGATAGGGCGTCGATCTATGGCTACTGCGTAGGGGTATGGCTAGTGCTAAGGCAAGTGCGTAGAGGTATGGCTAGGGCTAAAGCAAGGGTGTATGGTTGTGGCTATGTTGTAGGGCCATGGCTATGGTGTAGAGGTATGGTT